>NW_017670611.1:300189-333682 GCF_001879085.1 Nicotiana attenuata
GCCATGTGCCCGGGTGAGAAAAATTTAGCAATAAACTTATCCGCCAACTCATCCCAAGTAGTGATGGAATGGTTGGGGAGTCTCTCGAGCCAATCCAATGCTTTCCCCCGAAGTGAGAATGGGAAAAGCCTCAACCTAATAGCATCCTCGGACACATTCGTCTGCTTGCTCCCCCAACATGTATCAACGAACCCCTTGAGATGTTTGTAGGCATTTTGATCCGCAGCACCCGTTAAATACCCACGCTGCTCAAGTAAGGTCAACATCACATTGGTTATCTAGTAAATTTCGCCCCGACCCGTAATTCGTGGGGTGGGATAATAGCACTTGCATAGCCTTGGTTTGGTAGTACCCGAGGAACCGCTCTTGGAGGTGGCGGAGGAGGGTCTGGAACGTTTTCATTAGCATTGGCCTGGCAGCCTCGTCGTGGTCCGGGAGGTACAAGAGGCACCTCGTCTTCTCTAATGTCATCTACCTCCTCCCCCGCAAGCACGTTTCCAAGAGGGTCATTAGCATTTAAAGCCATTTTGGTACCTGTAGTATTGACACAAACAAATTAGTAACAAGAAGGAAAGAAGAACAAAACACAAAACTAACTAAATAGATAGCCAAAACCGTTAGCTCCCCGGCAACGGCGCCAAATAGTGATCGCTGCCAACTCCGCACTACTAATAAGTAGCAAGAGAGGGTTGCAATAGCTTTTACCCGATTTTGGGTCGGGATCGAATCCTCAGAGAGATAGAAGTTGGAATCGAGTATCTATCTAGTGTAGAATTATGTATGTGTTCTTAATTACACTTCTATTCATTTTTGGGGTTTTCTTAATAATTCTACTTTTAACAAACTACAAATTGTAAATTAAGCTAAGGGTTAAACTGCTACGAGTTGTTCAAATAGGTTAAAGGGCACTAGGGTAATGACTACCGCCTAGGTGGTCAATTGACGGGTACCTGAATCTAAGGCACATTTGACATATTCGGGGAGTATGTTATAACCGTTGCATGAATTTACCCACTCTACACCTCTCGGTGGTTCAGGTGATTTTGCCCGAATTGGCTTTCTCAAGACCAATTCGGTATGCAATTTGCACAAGCAACATGGGTTCAATTCGGGTATTACTCGCTCGAGGTTTAACCCTTTAATTGGGGCTATCAATCTCTTGAATACGCCCCAATTCATTGTTGGACCAATTTCGGAGACTTAGGCTCTCTTTCTTAAGAAGAGCTTAAGTCAACTCAACACAAACTAGTGTTTGCAACCACTAATTCAGAAATTAACCATGAAATTGGCCGAAATAACAAATACCCATAGTCAAATTAGCCCTAAAATACAAGACCCATCAATCACCCACACTAGGGTTGAGCCACAACCCTAGCTATGGGGTCTAGCTACTCATATCTAAAGAAGAAAAATAAGAAATAGATGAAGATGAACTCATATTAATTAATTGCTAAGCTAAATACAAAGATTCAATGATGAAAAGTAAGTAAAAATGCCAAAAATGACTAAGAAAAGTCGTCTCACGAGTGCAGCTTACGTATTACAATATCAGATACCCTAAAAATGGAAAAAGAATCTATTTATACTAAGCTGAAAAATCTGGACAAAAATGCCCCTGCGGGGTTAGTGCGGACCGCACAAAATGGACCGCGGTCCGTACTGGCTCTTTGACATCAAAAATCTCACTCTCTGAACTTGGGCTCCGTAGACCGCACAGAATGGACCGCGGCCGCAGAGGCTTCTAGTGTTGTCCGCACGAAGTTGACCGCGGACCGCACAACCTTCAAACTTGGAAAATCATCCTCTCTGAATCTTGGCACCGCGGACCGCAGAGAATGGACTACGGCCGCGTTGCCTTCAGTGCGGACCGCACAAAATGGTGTGCGGCCGCACTGCCTTGAAGCCTGAAATTCAACTCTCTGAATCTCTCAGTGCGGACCGCACACTGTTCTGCCTGAGCTTGCCTTATCTTTGGCACTTGTGCAAGTTTCACTCTTTTTGAGCCGATCATTGACATTTTCTCACTTTGTTGATCAAACCTGCAATCAAGCACAACTTGTAAGCCTTTTGGGACTATTTTGTAAGAATATTTGATCAAAGCATAAGCAAGAAGGAGTATAAAATGCGTCAAAATCCCTAGTTATCACGTGCACCGAAGGGATTGTGACTTGGTCCATCCCGCAAAACTGTAAAGTCGAATAGCTCATTGTTAACCATTGTTTCCCTCTGTTTTATAGAAATTTGACTGCAATTTATGTTAGAAATCATGCTTAGGTCGTATGATATCACTGTTGGGACCCGTTGAGGTCATGTACTTGTTGAATTAGCAGCTATTTGCTGTCTTGTACTCAATCATGATTTTTTTTTCTGCGTATCATACCTCTGGCTTTTCTTGTTTCTTGTTGATACATATTATTATCTCTATTTGGGCTAATTTATATGATTTTCGACAGCCCGAGGGACTGGAGAGGTTGGTGACTGAGATAGGGCTTGAGTGTCGGGATGTGAGCTATGTGAATGTATATGGACCGGGTTGCACGCCGCAACGATATAGCGTTTGGACGGAAGGAGCCCTTCCGGAGTTTGTACACCCCCAGTGAGCGCATGTACCTATTGAGGGTGAGTACAGAGGGCTGAGAGCTGAGCGATTGAGCTGTTGAGATGAGTTGATTGACTGCTGCCTGAGAGGCTGTGCTTGTTTTCAATTGTTGTTAAACTTAGTTGCTATCTATCATTGTTGTAAATTTCTGAAAGATTTTATATCAGGTTTACTTGAACTTGAAACTATATAAAACTGATTTGACTTAAACCGCCGTATTTGGAAGTATGTCTATCCTTTACTGAAATTATGAAAAATGAACCATAACTGCGTTTCTCATCACTATCTTCAATTTCTTATTTATTATTGTTATTTACAGAGTTGGATGTACTTACGTTAATCCCTGCACCCCGTGTGCAGATCCAAGTATTTCCGGACACGGAGGACGTTGATTTCGCGCGTGGTTGAGTACCGTAGACTTACGAGGTAGCTGCCGGCCTTCGCAGTCCTTGTCTCTCCTTTCTTGTTATCTTTTCTTTCCTGTATTGGCATTTTGGCATAGACTATTGTAGACTCTATTTCTAGACTGGTTGTTTAGATGACTTAGTGACACCCCGATGTCGGGCTATTTTCTGTACTTATGTTTTGGGTTTACCCCGTTTTATGAAAAACTCTGGTTATTGTAAATGACTTAATTCATTTCTGTTAAATGTGGAAATTGTGTTGAAAATGTCGTCTTTCCTAGTACCACGATAGGCGCCATCACGACGGGTTAGATTTTCGGTCGTGACATTTTTAATCCTGGATAACTTATTCCAGAATTAGTAATTAAACAAGGGATACGGCGTTACAGTATTTTTATCTCAAAATTATTTTTGCTTATTCATTAATACCAAACGACCCCTTAGTTTCAACGTCGATTGGGCTTCATCCTGATCAAGTAACTGTAGAAATCCCTTCATAAAATAGGGCAACATGATACAGAAATGTGTACACACTCCCCATTAGATTCCGTAATCGAAATATACTCATTGAATTAAATAGCAGGAGTCCCACTATATAATTTAAGAAATTTCATCCCTAGTTCATACCACACTGTCCGTTCACTTATGACACAAACCATGATAAAACTAATCCTAAATAATGAAATATATGGCTAAATCTCAACGTATATAGCTTGAAAAAATCCTTAATGATATCCAATGGTGTAATATCTTTGTAAATCACCATTATCCATAAAATAACATATTAGACTCATCAACTTATATCCCAAGTGAAATGATATTTGGATAACGCAGTTGTCCTTAAATTCATGTGATTATTACGAAGAGGTGTGATAGCAGCGAAAAGAATCATCGAATTTGGATATCGTATGAGGATTTTATGGTCATTTTACTAAAAATTAGGTTGCCAGATTTTTTTCAGAGTAATTACGAAATTGCCACTAGCAGCGTATTTAAAAATCTGCACTATTTGCAAATATTAAAACCTACATATCTCATTCATTATAAGATCAAATTGAGTGATTCAAAAGCCTAACGTGACTAGAATTTCACAAGGAGTCTATTGGAGGCATAAAATATGAGTTTCGGGATTTTTTGGCAGGAGAAACGAGGCAGAATAGCTGGTAGAAAATACATAAAACTAGGGTTTGCTCATTCGATCATATTTTGAGTTGGGGAGCTCGAATTTGGGAGATTTTGGAGGCGATATTCACCATATGGATTGGGATAAGTTTTCTCTACTCGGTTTTGATTATATGTCATGAATCTATCTTCGTTTTTTTGGGATTTGATTGATGATTTCAAAGTGAAAATTGAGGGAGTTAGGGTTTGAGTTTTGGAGAGTTTTAAGTGAGGATTTGAGGGGCCTAACAGAGTCCGATTTTGATAAATTTTATATGGTTAGACTCGGGAGAGAACGAGGATTATTATTCTGCTATTTTTGACTGATTTTGAGACGTGGGCCAGGGGGCCGAGTTTTGGCCGATTTTGTATTTTTGGCATGTTTATGTAGTTTCTATTGTGTAATTCGATTCTTTAGACTATGTTGATAGTAGTATTCTGATTATGGTTAGATTCGAAGCTTTTGGAGACCGAGTCGAGGGACGAGGACATCCCGGAGTAGGATTTTACGCTGTTGAGGTAAGTAACAGTTTTAACTCTGGCTTTGCGGGTATAAACCCGGAGAAATTAATATCATGTGATTGTTTGGTGGTGATACCCACGCTAGGTGACAGGCGTGTGGGTGTGCACCGCGAGGGATAGAGACTTGGTCCGTCCCGTAGGCCTGCTCATTTGTTCAATATGATATCATTTCACTCCAAAACTACTTTGAACCCAAACCTACCAACTCGATACAACTCAACACAGCTGAACAACATATAAATAAGCATAGATGGGGGAAATGTGGCTATAACTCTTAGAACGACTAACCGGGTCGTTACATCCTCCCCCTCTTAAACAAACGTTCGTCCTCGAACTAGTCTAAGAACATACCTGGAGTCTCAAATAGGTGAAACCTTCATCAATACCTTCTCGTCACATTCAAATCATATGAACTCATCTCGCGGTCACATCATACTCACCACATAGCCCTCAAATCACAAATCCCACTAATAGGGACACCAACGGACATATAAACACGTGCTCACACAATCGAAATTTTCGTACTCCAGCTACAGACAAAACCCGGCCTCAAGTACCCTAGACTGGCCCAACATCAACACACAGAAATCACATCTCGCACCTCATCCAGGGAATCATAATCCATCGATGCACAACTGATACTGAGCGCTCATGTGCGCATACGAATGCGTGGAAGGAATTCAAAGAGTTACACTTCAAGCTGAATCAATACCGCACGATAAGAATTCAAGAAGGTGAAATTTTTCTAAAAGTTCTGCAGCCTCTCGAAGATAAGTACAGACGTCTCTGTACCGATCCGCAAGACTCTACTAAACCCGCTCATGACTCGTGAGACCTATGTAACCTAGGCTCTGATACCAACTTGTCACGACCCAAGATCTAACCATGGTCGTGATGGCGCCTAACGTGTTACAAGGCAAGCCTATTCCCAAAATATTACTACTAATTTGATTATAAGAATTTAATAAAATATTTCCAATAATTTAATTCCCGATAAACTAAACCAACTATAAATATAAATAATATAAAATATGAAAACGAGTCCCAAACATCGGGGTGTCACTAAGTCATGAGCGTCTAAAACTATGAACCGAGATATATAAACTGTCTAACTGTCCAAAGAAGAAATGATAAAAGGAGTAACAAGGTCCTGCGGACGCTGGCAGCTACCTTGCAGTCTCCAATTAAAGTCGGCCTGAACTCAACGATCGCCGCGCTCTAACTCACCTGGATCTGCACATAAAGTGCAGGGTGTAGTATGAGTACAACCACCTCAGTAGTACCAGAAATAACTAAGGAACTGAGCTGTAGTGACGAGCTGAGCAAAATAGTCCAATTATTTATTTTTCACAATTTTAAAAATAACAAGAATAAACAGGTAAATTTCATAACTCAGTAAATGCCACAAAGAAATTTAACAGATAAATGCAGCAACAGCAAAAGTAAATGCAACCTCACAACAATGTCACTCCATCACTCAGCACTCGCACTCAGCACTCAATACTCAACACTCAATACACTCAACACTCTGCGCTCACTGGGGGTGTGTACAGACTCCGGAGGGGCTCCCAAAGCCCAAGCGCTAAGCACGGACAACTCACGTGCTACCATATCAATACCTGGATCCGCACGGTCAACTCACGTGCTACGCGGACAACTCACGCGCTATGGTATCAATACCTGGACCCGCACGGTCAACTCACGTGCTACGCGGACAACTCACGCGCTATGATATTAATATCCTCACAACCAGGCCCTCAGCCTCACTCAGTCATGTACCTCATTAGCCTCACCATCATCAACAAATAAGGGGACACATCCCACATCAAGTATCACAACATATTATCAAATAATAGAGACTGAGGTAAACATGTACAATAATTTCTATGACTGAGTACAAATAATGTGAGCATGAATAAAACCTAAACAGGGTCTTTAACATGAAGGCAAACAAGTTCAACAACAAGTAAACACATAACCACAGATAATAGCTTTTAGGCCTGGCCTCACGGGACGGACCAAGTCTCTATCCCTCGCGGTGCACACCCACACGCCCGTCACCTAGCGTGGGTATCACCACCAAACAATCACATGATATTAATTTCTCCGGGTTTATACCCTCAAAGCCAGAGTTAAAACTGTTACTTACCTCAACAGCGTAAAATCCTACTCCGGGATGTCCTCGTCCCTCGACTCGGTCTCCAAAAGCTTCGAATCTAACCATAATCAGAATACTACTATCAACATAGTCTAAAGAATCGAATTACACAATAGAAACTACATAAACATGCCAAAAATCCGAAATCGGCCAAAACTCGGCCCCCGGGCCCACGTCTCAAAATCAGTCAAAAATGGCAGAATAATAATCCTCGTTCTCTCCCGAGTCTAACCATTTAAAATTTATCAAAATCGGACTCTGTTTGGCCCCTCAAATCCTCACTTAAAACTCCCTAAAACTCAAACCCTAACTCCCTCAATTTTTTACTTTGAAATCATCAATCAAATCCCAAAAAAAACGAAGATAGATTCATGAAATATAATCAAAACCGAGTAGAGAAAACTTATCCCAATCCATATGGTGAATATCGCCTCCAAAATCTCCCAAATTCGAGCTCCCCAACTCAAAATATGATCGAATGAGCAAACCCTAGTTTTATGTATTTTCTACCAGCTATTCTGCCTCGTTTCTCGTGCCAAAAAATCCCGAAACTCATATTTTATGCCTCCAATAGATTCCTTGTGAAATTCTAGTCAAGTTAGGCTTTTGAATCACTCAATTTGATCTTATAATGAATGAGATATGTAGGTTTTAATATTTGCAAATAGTGCAGATTTTTAAATACGCTGCTAGTGGCAATTTCGTAATTACTCTGAAAAAATCTGGCAACCTAATTTTTAGTAAAATGACCATAAAATCCTCATACGATATCCAAATTCGATGATTCTTTTTGCTACGGGTCCGTAATTACGATACAGATCTAATACTTCAATCAAAAAAGAAATCGGAGCTCATTTGTTCAATATGATATCATTTCACTCCAAAACTACTTCGAACCCAAACCTACCAACTCGATACAACTCAACACAGCTGAACAACATATAAATAAGCATAGATGGGAGAAATGTGGCTATAACTCTTAGAACGACTAACCGGGTCGTTACATTTGAATATTTTAATGTCACATCTGTGAGCACTCCTTTTGATGCTAACTCTAAGTTGCAAACGAATAATGGTGACCCAGTTGCTCAGTCTAAATATGCTCAGATTATTGTGAGTCTGATGCATTTAATGAATTTTACAAAGCCTGATATAGCCTATGCAGTGTGTAGACTGAGTAGATATACTCATAATCCCAACGGAGAGCATTGGTCTGCATTAGCTAGACTAATGAAATATTTGAGAGGAACCATGAATTATGATATCCTATATAGTGGATTTCCTTCTACTTTAGAAGGGTACAGTGATGCAAACTGGATCTCTGATTCAGATGAGACAAAATCCACTAATGGTTATGTATTCACCCTTGATGGTGGTGCAATATCTTGGAAATCAGCTAAACAGACGATCATTGCTAGATCGACTATGTAATCAGAGTTTGTAGCTCTGAAATTAGCTGGTTCTGAGGCTGAGTGGCTAAGAAACTTCTTAGCTAATATCCCTTTAATAAAGGACGTATTGCCTCCTGTGTCTATACACTGTGATTGACAAGCGGCAATAGCTATGGCAAAGAATAAATCTTATAATTGTAAAAGTAGACACATGAATTGAGACGTGATGCCATAAAGCAGCTGCTGAGAGATGGAATAATTTCCATTGATTATGTGAAGTCAGAAACTAATTTGGCCGATCCTCTGACTAAACCTGTAGGAAGAAAATTAATTCTTCAAATCTTAAAAGAGATGGGGTTAGGCTGACATGTTGTCAATAGAGATGGTAACTCAACCTATGTAATTGGAGATCCCATGAAGTAGGTTCATATGGGTAATAAGAAGTCAATATTGGCATTGATGCACCAAAAGAGAGTGCTTGACTGCTACTAATTGAGAGACTGAGTTATAACTCTTAATGAAATTCATAGTCCTTTATGGATGGTGTATTTAAAAGCAGTATACACTTGATGAATTCACCTATATGAGAGTGGAGTGGGCCGCTCCTATGAGATTTTTGGCCTAGTCTCTAGAGCTCTCATGAATAACCAGGCACGCGCATGGCCTATTGGGCGCAAAACCGCGTTGAACAACAAAATTACCGGGAGTCAAAATGTGATTGATAAAATCTCTGACTTACAATAAGAATTATTGGTTCATAGAAATATTATATTTCACCAGTAATTCTGTGAGTTAAATTTTATTGATCTAAGTTTGGTTCATAGTCCAAAAGACACCAAACCTATTACATTTGGACCATGCAAATCCAGCAAGTGTTAATTCTTCCATTCCTTTATCTGTTTCCTATAAATTTTTGAAAATATGTGGGGATTGTGGCAGTATTTTCTAAAAATTTAAATAGTCAAGTGTCCTTCTAAATTACAAATGTCATACCTATTTCTAAGTGGCTACTATGCATGTGGGAAATTCCACAAGTGTCTTTGGTCTATTTCAATATCCAACATGTGGCATCCTTTCTCTTGGTTTTGGGTAAGTGGCATAAGCCAAGTACCAAATGGCAGAGGAGACATAACACTTGTCTCAAGCAATTGCCATTATTGAGCCTACAAATAGGCCTCAATTTCTAAAGATGAAAAAACAAGAGAAAAGCTAATCATTAGCTTAAAATCACTATTTGCTCTCTTTCTTTCATTCCAATGTTCTTCTTATGTCTCCATTTTTTTATCTTTAATAAATACTTTATTTATTTTTTCTAAGCAACTTGCTGGTATATTTAATTTTGCTGACTCCTGTATCCTCTAAATAAAATAGAGGTAGGCTTGTTTAATCCTGGGGAAACATTTCACATTGCTGAAATAGTTTCTTAGGATAGTGCCTAGCACGACTCAAGCAGTGTATTTTCGCTCACAAATAATTTTATTGCAGTATTATTATTGTTATTATTTTCGGTGTCATTTCCCTACAATTTACTCGTTAAAAATGAAATTGATTAAACCATGTTTCCTTAATTTGAAAAGAATCACCAAAATAAATTGAATAAATCAAACTAAGCCAAAATCCCAGTCAATTATGGCGGAGCCGATGCTGAAGAAAACCATGTACTCATACAAATGGCCATGGCCGGCCAGCTTCCATGTCCACAACAATACTTTTACTATTTACATTTTTTCTTTCACGGGTTCAAGCCGTTTAAGCAGTCATTAATTCTTCGGATCATGTGTGAAAGCGAAATGCTTTGTATATCAGGCTACCTTTCCTAGCGTTTGCTGCGCTTCTGTAAATTTATCTTAGCCACCATTGACAGCGATCTCTTGATGTTCCTGACAAGAAATCTAAATGGATAACTTCTTGATGATGATTAAGCTCAGAAGAGAGTGCATTTGGCTTTAGATGATTTCTACATAATGGGCAAGTCATATTGCGTCCACAATTCATCCACCTATCCAAACAAACCCTATGAAAAACATGATCACATCCCAACTCTCTCACTTCTTCTCCTTCTTCAACCTTGCACAAACATATAGCACATTCCACTGAATCCAAATTAGACCTCGAATCGTGCTCGAAACGCCTTATTCTAAGCTCATGAGGTGTTGTAGCTGCATCTTCAGAAATGGCAGTGAAGTTGTAATTACAAGAATGAGAGAAAGATTGAAATAGGACAACATTCCAAGCCCATTTCAAATTTGTATCAATAAAGTCTTATGTAGTTTAGTATTTTTGATTGAGGAAACATTTGAAATGCTTTTTTAAAGATGTAGCTGAAGATAATACATAGAAAGAAGAAGGAGATGGCTAATGAAGATGAACTCATTTTCCTTTCTTTTGTTTTCAGTGATTGTTCAAATCTTGAGAGATAATTAAGATGGTGTTTGGGATTGTGCTGTAGGGGAATAATATGCACACTTAGGTTTATATAGTTATCTAAGGCAGTTCCTAGATAAGTGAACTGATATTAAAATAATATTATGTAATAATTTGCATTAAACAAGTTGTACACAAAGTTTGAATGTAGAGCAACTGATTTTGACTAAACTAAAGAAAATGCATGTGTGGCGCCGTCTTTGTTGTGTTTGGAGATGGAGATGAAAGAAGCAGTTGGCCTGCAAAGTACAATAAAAAGTAGTTAAGTACTTATAAATAATATAATTTGACTATTATATAACTTTTTATTTTATGAAAGCCTTAAGTAGTTTTGATCTTCATTTACAAGATGGGCAGTATAACCATTTCAGAAAAGGAGAAAGAAACTATAGAAATCGAACAAGTTTAAATCGATGAATTGTTAGTATATAAAGATATTTATTCAACCAACTCAACACAATTAAAGTAATTGTATATAATAATTATTGGTCTATAACTTAGAAAAAGTGGCAAATAATCGATTTAAACCTTAGTATAGCGTTATAAAGTGTTTTACAGAAATATCGGAGATAAACTTTAATCTAAAAGGAAAAAGAAATACTCCTTCCGTTTTAATTTATGTGAACCTATTTTTTTTTTTTTTTGGCTATGCCAAAAAAATTACCTCTTTCGTTATTTGGAAATAATTCACCTTTATACAATGATTTATAACCACACAAAACATATGTGCCTCATTTTATACCACAAGTTTAAAAATCTTGTCTCTTTTCTTACACTCCGTTCTCAGTCAAGTAGGTTCACATAAATTAAAACGGAGGGAGTAAGAAGGAAGCAGGGAATAATAGACAACAAGAAAATTGGAGACAGAATAGTAGTTTGATGAAGACAAGTCAAACTACAAGTTGTATCTCTGGGCCATAGCATTTTGGGCGGGAAAACTATATAATATAATCGCTCTCAAAATAATAGCTGGTAAAATATATATATTTTTATATTTTAATATATAATATACATAAAATATATATTTTTATACATAATTAATATATTCATTATATATATTCGACTAGTGGATATAATTTACTTTCGGTCGATCGACCAAATATATAATTTGCTCTTTTTAATGGGCCATAGCATAGACCCACTCTGTATCTGTGGGCCATAACATCGTTTTATCTACTACGGATAGGAGTGACTTTTACACGAAGAAAAAAAGCAATATATGGAGTGCCAAGAAATCATTCAACTGTTTTAAGTGGATCAATTGGAAGACTAAGGACCTGTGTTGGCCATAGATTTTGCCAGAATATATTTGGGCTTTTTTTGGCAAATACATGTTTGTTCATAAATTTTATCCATAATTTGGCAAATTCCTGTCACGACCCGGATTTCCCACCGTCGGGATCGTGATGGCACCTAACTTTTCAGATGCTAGGCAAGCCAACAGTTAAAGATTTAATACGCTAACCCTTGACCAAATCAATAAATAACAGCAATTAAACCAAAACAGATTTAAAGAGTGCAAAATTTTATAATAATTCAAGTACTTATACACGACTACCCAAAAATCTGGTGTCACAATCCACGAACTTCTAAGAGTCACTACAAATACTGGCTGAAAGAAAATACAACTGTTCTCGAATTTAAAAGAAAACAAAAAATTAGGATAACTGGAAAGGGACTCCAGGGTCTGCGAACGCCGGCAGATCCACCTTGGGTCTCCTGTTGGATTAAAGGCAGCAGCTCAACTCGGGTCAAAACGGTCCGGTACCGAAATCTGCACAGAAAGTGCAGAGTGCAGTATCAGTACAACCGACCCCATGTACAGGTAAATGCCGAGACTAACCTCGGCAAGGTAGTGACGAGGCATGGACAAGACACATACAAAAATATGTGCAGTTAAACAATATGCTAACAGAAATAAAAATTAACAGAAGATAAACAGATATTAACGGGAGGGGAAACAGGCTAAGGGGTATCAAAATAAAGAATCTGTCACGACCCAATTTCCAAACCCGGTCGTGATGGCGCCTCTCGTGAAGTCAAGGCCAGCCAACTAACCCAAATCGTCTCTTTAATATTTATTAAACATAAACGAATAGGTGAATATAGCTTAACGGAAATAATAACCAGTATGTACAACCCAACACAACTCGACCAGGGTGTCACAAGTCACGAGCGTCTAAAGAAACCTTAACACAACTACAGGCCAATAAATATATACAAGTAAAATTTCTGGAAAACAAAAGGCAACATCCGGTGCCGCGAACGCTGGCGGTCACCTTGCTCAGCTACAATAATAATACCTTCAATCCGCTAATAACCCGCTACCGGGTGAACGATACCTGCAACTGCACGCGAGGTGCAGGGAGTAAAGTGAGTACTTCCGGCAAGGTAGTGACGAGGCATGGACAAGACACATACAAAAATATGTGCAGTTAAACAATATGCTAACAGAAATAAAAATTAACAGAAGATAAACAGATATTAACGGGAGGGGAAACAGGCTAAGGGGTATCAAAATAAAGAATCTGTCACGACCCAATTTCCAAACCCGGTCGTGATGGCGCCTCTCGTGAAGTCAAGGCCAGCCAACTAACCCAAATCGTCTCTTTAATATTTATTAAACATAAACGAATAGGTGAATATAGCTTAACGGAAATAATAACCAGTATGTACAACCCAACACAACTCGACCAGGGTGTCACAAGTCACGAGCGTCTAAAGAAACCTTAACACAACTACAGGCCAATAAATATATACAAGTAAAATTTCTGGAAAACAAAAGGCAACATCCGGTGCCGCTGATCTTTGACTGAATTAGCTCAATTAGTAGAGCATTACACTACGGGCAAGCTTATGGTATATTCTTTGTGGCACATGAATTTTATTTCTGAGAGAGAGTTAATTCTTTCTATCTTGAGTTCCTATTTGTTCTTCAATTTTATTGTGTGTGGAACTACTCTCTATTGTTTGTGTGAGGGAACATAATTTACGAAGGTAAGGTGAAGTCTTTGACCTCTGAGTTAAAGTGAGTGAGCAAGTTGTGAAAATTGTGTGGTGCTTGGGAGTCGAGTTTTGAGGCTAGGATGTCATGATATGGTGTTTAGTCTATTTAAAATATTCTTCGCATGATGCGTTAGGGAAGTTGTCTGATAAAAAGGTCGTCTCTATGTGAAGTGCAGTTTTAATGCTCGAGGACGAGCNACGACCCCGAATTTATCACTGGTCGTGATGGCGCCTCTCGTGAAGACAAGGCCAACCAACTAACCCAAGTAACCTCTTTCAAAATAAGTAAACATAAATGAATAGTAAGATACGCCTAAATGACTTTAATTAACAATATGTACAACCCAACACAACTCGACCAGGGTGTCACAAGTCACGAGCGTCTAAAGAAACCTTAACACAACTACAGGCCAATAAATATATACAAGTAAAATTTCTGGAAAACAAAAGGCAACATCCGGTGCCGCGAACGCTGGCGGTCACCTTGCTCAGCTACAATAATAATACCTTCAATCCGCTAAAACCCCGCTACCGGGTGAACGATACATGCATCTGCACGCGAGGTGCAGGGAGTAAAGTGAGTACTTCCAACTCAGTGAGTAATAGAAGTAAATAATAACTGAGCAGCAAGAAATCACGTAAAGCAACCAACGGGCTGTACAGAAGCCGGGTACAATTTCCGAGAAAACAGTGAAATCAGAGAAACTCTTTAGGAATGTTTCGGCTCAGTTCAAATCTCTTTTGAAAATGGTCCTTTCAATAATTACAAAAGCTGTTCAAAATAGCTAGTGCTGATTAGCACAGAAAATCCGCCCCTCGGGCACAAATACCACAGCATAGCAGGTAAAAATGCAAATAAGTATGCAAGATGAGCACATAAAAGTTTGCCCCTCGGGCATGATTTTCGTTACTAGTCAGTCATTGTTACCTGACCGGTCAGCCATTGTTACCTGACCAAAACGCGTATTACAGTGCCATTGTTACCACTGGTCAGTCATTGTTACCTGACTCGTCAGTCATTGTTACCTGACCAAAACGCGTATGACAGTGTCATTGTTACCACTGTCTAAAATTTAACAGCTCTAGATGGGTACCCGCGCTCACTGTGGGTGTGCAGACTCCAGAGGGGCTCCTACAGCCCAAGCGCTATATCATCATAAGGCCTGAAAGCCTGTACATATCAACATGAGGCCTGAAAGCCTTCTCACAGCACACTCGAGGCCTGAAAGCCTCCTCACAATACACTCGAGGCCTGAAAGCCTCCTCACAATACACTCGAGGCCTGAAAGCCTCCTCACATCACTCAGCATATCCTCACATATGGCCCTCGGTCTCAATCAGTCCAAAAAAATAATCATAAGCCTCTCGGGCATCAGTAAAGAAAAAATAATGCTCGGCTCAAACAGTAGTTCAAATATCAGTTAAACCTCGAGGTTGAGTAAAAATATAGCTGAGTTCATGAAACAATATAATGACAATGGACTGAGTTCAAATAGTATTTCAAATAGTGAGGATAACAGTGATGATAGCTCATAGGGAGTTCAAACAGTCGGCAATAAGCCCCAAATATGGCAATAAGCCCAAGTCCTAGTGAAAAACAATAAGTCATAGCGGAATACGCGGTAAAATCAACAACCGGGACGGACCAAGTCACAATCCCCAACGGTGCTCTACCCCACGCTCTCTATCTGGCGTGCAAGTCACCTCAATATAGCACTATGGGTGCAAATCCGGGGTTTCAAACCCTCAGGATATCATTTACAATCATTACTCACCTCGAACCGGTGAAATCTCAAACCCGCAACGCCTTTGCCCCTCAAATCGGCCTCCACACGCACCGAATCTAACCAAAATCAGAGCGAATACATCACAATATGCTAAGGAAACATAACCCAATCGAAAAGACTCGAAAAACATCGAAAATCACGAAGTTGGCAAAACCCGAGCCCCGGGCCCACTTCTCGACCTCACCAGATAATCAATAATAGAAACGTGCACGGCATCACCCTTCGTGCTTTACCACTCAACCTCACCATGTGAATAATAGAAATGTGCACGGCATCACCCTTCGTGCTTTATCACCTTCCTTACCACATAAATAATAGAAATACGCACGGCACCACCCTTCGTGCTTTGTCACTCTTCCTCACCACATAAATAATAGAAATATGCACGGCATCACCCTTCGTGCTTTATCACTCTACCTCACCCAAACAGAGACATAAACAATAGAGAGATAGAAATGGCAACAACAAGTCTTACTTCGAAACATAGTTCCACAATACCAATCTCAACTTTGTATAAAAACCCCATAAATATCAAATTCCATAAAACGTGATAAGAAACTTCTTAACACATCGATTAACTAGTCTACACATGAACAATATGATCAAAATATGACATTTCCAAGAATAAAGCTCACATACATGTTATGACTCGACAACAACGTATAGATACTCGTCACCTTACCTATACATCGTACTCAACATCCAAACACATAATAAATAAGCAAATAACACCTGATCCCTCAAGCTAAGGTTAGCCACAACACTTACCTCGCTCCTTCGACCATACTCAAGGCTCAATCACCATTTTTCCCTTCACACAAGCCTCTGGACCAATAGAATCTAGCAAATTATCAACCAAAAAATTCAATTTAAGCCTTAGGAACTACCCATGATAGCAAGGAATTCAATTTAGGCCATTTTTGAAAAAGTCAACACCTGGGACCGCTTGGTCCAAACCCGAAATTCGGACCAAAACCCGATTCCCATTCACCTCCGAGCCCGGATATACAATTGGTTTCGAATCCGACCTCAATTTGAGGTGTAAATCCCAAAATTTCGAAATTCCTAGTTTCTACCCATGAATCCCGAACTCCACCGTGAAAATCCTTGATTTTAGGTTGAAATCTTGTTATAAGAAGTGAAAGATTGAAAGAAATGAGTTAAGGATCATTTACCTATGATTTGGAGAAAAAATGGCCTTTGGAAAATCGCCTCTTGAGGTTTAGGTTTTGAAAATTTGGGAAATGAATCAAAAATCCCGTCTAAGCCCCTTTTACACGGCTGTAGATGTCGCAATTGTGAAGCTCGCAAATGCGAAAGGACCATCGCAAATGTGAGGTCCGTCACATCTCTGTTGCCTTCGCAATTGCAAAGGTAAGTTCGCAATTGCGAACATGAACCTCCGCAAATGCGACAAAATGATCGCATTTGCGATCACTGCCCCTCCCAGCTTTACTTCGCAAATGTGAAGAAATCTTCGCAATTGCGAAGAATGTATGGCCCAGCTTCTAATCGCAATTGCGATGAAAGCCTCGCAAATGCGGAATCTGCAGGGTTCGCAATTGCGATGCCAAATCTTGCAAATGCAAGATCAGAGGCCTGCAACAAGTTCAGTCATACCAGCAAAATTTCCTAAGTTCCAAAACACCCCGTACCCTATCCGAAACTCACCGAGCCCCCGGGGCTCCAAACCAAACACGCACACAGGTTTTAAAACTTCATACGAACTTCCTCGTGCGACCAAATCGCCAAAATAACAACTAAAACTACAGATTTAACACCAAAACACATGAAATTCTTAATAACACTTTGAAATTCCTATTTTCAGAACCGGACGCCCGAATCACTTTAAGTCAACTCCGTTTTCCACCAAATTTCACATACATGACATAAATATTATATTGAACCTATACCGGGCTCCGGAACCAAAATACGGGCCCGATACCAATGAGATCAAACATTAATCAAATTCTTTAAACCATTAGATTTTCAGTCTTACAATTTTCATCAAAAATTCATTACTCGAGCTAGGGACCTCCGAATCCGATTCCGGGCATATGCTCAGGTCCCATATTTTATTACGGACCCGCGAGGACCGTCAAAACACGAGTCCGGATCCATTACCGAAGTTAACTAAATCAACTTTTAAAGGCAAAAATTATTATTTTTCTCAAATTTTCACATCAAGGCTTTCCGAAAACACGTCCGAACTGCTCACACAAATCGAGGAGAGATAAAATGAGGTTTTGTAGACCTCGGAACACAGAATCGATTTCTGAAACATAAGATGACCCTTTGGGTCATCACAATTTCCAAAACCCAAATCCCAAAACTAGCTCTAGAGTTGGTTTTGGCCTAAAATATTACTATTACATTTTTTAAAAATTGCCCTAAACTTTTGTATTTTATAAAAGAGCCCATAATTTATTATTTTGTAACAATACTGCTTCAGGTCATCTGATAGTATGTTATGTGGTTCATTATAAGAATGATAATTTGTACCAAATTTATTTATGTTCATGACTATGGTTTGCGATAATATAATGAAAGTTATTGATGAAGGTACTGTTGGGTATTTGTGATAATTTTTAGAACTTGTGGGTATAAGTTATGTTTCATGTTTTTTCAAAAAAAAAACAGTGAAATATGTGTTTGAAAACTGATGTCCAAACACATTTTCATCTTCAAACCAAACTTCACCCAAATTAGATTTTTCAAAACGAATTTGAGAATCTATGGCCAAACGCTAGCTAAGAGAGAGAATTTTCACGACCTAACTCAGGGCACACATTGTCTAATTTGGGCCTAGGTACAAATATATTTGTCTTTCAGGTCACGTCGAACCCCAAAAGTAGATTCTGAATTTGTATTGTGCCTTATAAAGTTCTTCATTTTCCTCTTACATTCTGATGTGGAATTCGTCTAAGGTGACATGTGCACCTCTTCTACAGAAGCTTGCCAGAACGTGATCCACCCTCATCTGCCCGCTTCCTTCATGGATGTCATAGAATTCCAATACGATGTTCTTTTTTAAACCTTTCGATACTTAGTATTTATTGATTCGTTTAATTCAATATTGTGACATAAAATTTTACTATGCATTTGATTCACGAGAGGAATTACAATATTTCTAAACTTGAAGATGAAACCTCTGATTAAAAATAAAAAACAAATTTATCGCAATACTTGATGGCATTCCTATATAATGGTGGATGTCCATGCACATGCAAAAGTGCACTTAGGGCCCTTCTGATTGGCTTGTAAGGAAGAATTAGTCATGATATAAAATTGGCTAGTTGGGAGAATTAATTATTTGTATAAAAAGAATTTTATACATTGTTTGGTTTTTATTTTTATTTTTCTCATAGAATATTACATTTTTAAATTATGCGATAATTTATGTATTATTTTATGTATGATAGAATGCGTTATAAGAATATGGTTATGTATTATTCTGGAGTTTTTCGCGTGTTGGAATTCCAGCATAATATGCTGAAAGTTCATAAACAGGTGCACCGATCTTCGGTATATTATGATGGAACTTTCCGTGTTGCAGCAAATAGTGGCTATTTTTCAATGACTTTGAAAATGCTGGTTATTTTTTAATGACCAGAAAACTAGTTAGCCCATGCTATGTTTACTTTTTAATTAGCTTAAGCCCATTAACAAAGATTAAAAATCAAGTGTGGCGATGATGAGCCTTGTATATACATTATCATAAAAACTAAAAATTATGCAGGATGAACCTTTTTAAATCACTACTTATGTTTTGATCTTACTAAGAATTTTTTTTTAAAAATAGTCCAGCATCAGAATTTTTAAATACGCTCGCCAAGAATTTGAAGCACTTGCCAGTTGAAGCAATCGATATTTGTGCAAATTTCTAATGGCCACCATAACTGCTGCATGCTTTAAAGTTCCGGTGATCGAGAAAAATCCAGGTAAAAAACTTTAAAATTTTAGTATTTTTTTTCAAACTTCTGTTATTGGTACAAAAAAGTAACAGTGACACCAAATTGTCTTATTTATGTCATTCAAGTTGCTCATATCTAGTGTTACATCGATTCTATTAGTATATAATATGTGCCTTTTACATGAGCCTTTTACTAATATCAAGCTCAAGGAAGATAAAGTTTGTGAGGCTTGTGCAAGGCGGAAGCAGGTAAGATCCTCTTTTAAATGCAAGAAAATGGTAAGCACCACCAGGACGATGAACTGGTCCATATGGATCTTTGTGGTCCAATGAGAACATTAAGCAGAGGTGGTAAGAGATATGTGATGGTGCTTGTTGATGATTATTCTAGGTTTACTTGGACGTTGTTTTTAACGTCTAAGATGAAGCATTTGACATGTTTACTTCGTTTTTTTAGAAAAAACTCAGAAACAGCTAGGTAATCAACTTGCATCAATTAGGTCTGATCATGACACTGAATTTGAGAATGCTAAAATTTGCTAAAGTTTGTGATGAGCATGGCATAAATCATAATTTTTCTACTCCTAGGACTCCGCAACAAAATGGAGTAGTTGAAAGAAATAATAGGACACTTGAAGATATGGCTAGGACTATGATGATGAAGGAATTGGACTGGTAAGAGACTCAAATGAAAACACGGCCCAGACTGAAGCTGCACCAGAGGAAGGAATAAGTGATGGAACAGGTTCTTCTACCCAGGGGAACTTGACTAGGGGAACTGAACAAAGAGGAACTAATCCTCAAACTCAAGGGAACCTGTCCATGAACCTGTTCCTCAGCAACAAAATATTGAAGGAACATCTAGGGGAACCAGCTGGTTGGGAAACCTTACAAATACCAAAGTTCTCATCCCATTGAGAACATAATTACTGTCCCAACCTCTGGAATCTAAACAAGATCTTCTTTGAAGAATCTTTGTGCTTTTGATGCTTTTCAATCTCTTATTGAACCCAAAAACAATGCTGAGGCCTTGCAGGATGCAGACTGGGTGAATGCAATGCAAGATGAACTCAACCAGTTTGAGAGAAGTCAAGTTTGGCATCTGGTTCCAAGACTCAAGGATAGATCAGTAATAGGCACAAAATGAGTCTTCAAAAACAAACTTGATGAAGATGGAACAGTTACAACGAACAAGGCAGATTGGTGGTTCAAGGATAAAGTCAAGAGGAGGGCATAGACTATGATGAGACCTTTGCTCCTGTTGCAAGATTGGAAGCAATTAGACTCCTTATAGCCTTTGCTGCTTACATGGAATTCACTCTCCATCATATGGATGTCAAGAGTGCCTTTCTCAATGACTATCTAAAGGAAGAAGTGTTTGTTAAGCAACCTCCGGGCTTTGAAATCAAGGAATGTCCTGATCATGTGTACAAGCTTGACAAGGCACTTTACGATCTCAAGCAGGCTCCAAGAGCATGTTATGAAAGATTATCAAAGTTTTTGCTTGAGCATGGCTACAAGAGAGGTAAAATTGACAACAGTTTATTCTTAAAGAAAAAAGGTAAAGATCTCTTGGTAGTCAGATATATGTCGAAATCTTTGGAGCAACTACTGATAAGCTAAGTAAAGAATTTGCTAAACTAATTGGGAGTGAATCTGAAATGAGTATGATGGGCGAGCTTAAATTCTTTTTAGGCTTACAGATTAAACAAAATTCAAATGGGACTATGATCCATCAGCAGAAGTATGTAAAAAAGTTGCTTAAAAGATTTAAAATGGAAGATTTCAAAGAAATTGACACTCCTATAGCAACAGCCATAAAATTGGATGTAGATGAACCTGGTTCATCTGTTGATCAGAAGTTGTATAGGGGAATGATTGGCTCTTTATTATATCTCACTTCTAGTAGACCTGACATTGTCTTCAGTGTAGGCCTTTATGCTAGATTTTAGGCAAATCCAAAGGAGTCTCACTTGACTAATGTCAAGAGCATATTGAGATACCTAAAAGGCACCACTAACCTTTGTTTATGGTATCCAAAGGGTAGTAATTTTAACCTAGTGGGATATGCTGATGCTGATTATGCAGGTTTTCTTGTGGATAGAAAAAGCATTTCAGGTATGACACACTTTCTTGGCTCATGTTTTCTGTCTTGGGCCACAAAAAAGCAAAATTATATGGCCTTATCTACTGCTGAAACTGAGTATGTTGGTGATGCTTCATGTTTTGCTCAATTATTGTGGATCAAACAATAATTAATGGACTTTGGAATTGATTTTTGTTGTATCCCTATTTTTTGTGAGAACACTAGTGCAATTAGTATCACTAAAAAAAAAAAAGGGACTATTTGCGGGGGTTTATTTGGGGAGGTTGGTATTAACACCCGCAAATTGTATTAAATTGCTGGGGTCAATTAAGCCGCCGAAAATTATCTTGTAATTGCGGCGTCAAGACCTCCGCTAAATAAAAATAAAGAGCCCTAAAATTTTCCCACGTTATTTTTCTAGTTTCCCTCATTTTTTTCCCAAACCCTTTTTCTATTCTTTTTCTCTTTTAATTGCGGCGGTCAAGACCTCCACTAAATGAAAATAAAGAGCGCTAAAATTTTCCCACGTTATTTTTCTAGTTTCCCTCATTTTTTTCCCCAAACCCTTTCTCCATTCTTTCTCTCTCACTCCCCCAATCTGAAGGAAAACAAAAGAGACATTGTTCCCCAAACCCTTTCCCACGTCTCAAAAAATTAGCAGTGGAACTTCAATCACTGCTAATATTATTTACCATTGTTCAAGTAATCTGTTCTATTGGCTTTGTTATTAATTTTATTCAGGTAATTTCTCTTATTTGAAGAGTGGAGCACCCATGGATATATGGATTCTAGCTTGGAATTTTCAGATTTAAACTTATAATTTTTTCCGTTTCCCTCATTTTCCCAACTCCTTTTACTCATTCTCTGGTTTTGTGTAATTTCTCAGATGTATTGCCATTTGCTTCAGTCAGAGTAATTTCTCCGCACAGGTATTGTTATATTTGCTTAAAGGTCTTTCTTTTGTCTTGCATATTCGATTTTTACTACGAATTGAGTGTGTGACTGAAAGTATTTTGGTTTCTAAATATATGTATGCTTTTGTTAGGTATGACTGAAATTTTTTCCTTCTTTTCTCGTTCTTAGTAGCTTGAAATTTGGGGTTAAAATTAATTTTTTAAGACACTTTACAGTAGTGCCTTCACCACCCTCTGTTGCAGCAGCAACTGCACTTGGATCAACACCTTCGTCACCAATTTCTACAACAGTGTCGATAAGCTGCCGATAGATATTCTGTATCTCTTCAACCAGTGCATGATTAACCTGCAATAGATTACTAATTATTGTTAGTACACTGTAGGTACAAAACCCAAAAATTGACAGTATTTTTAGATTTGGGGTTAAAAAGCAACAGTAGCTTTGTGTGAATATTGTTCATTGTCTGGTAAGTGAGAAATAATTACTGTTATTAACATTGTTTAATTTTTAAAATGTGCCTTTGTGAAAGAGGATGCTTTTCTTTAATTATTATATATGACAATACTTATGAACTTATGAGGTGTGGTTTTCTGCCCTTGAGTATTACTTTTAAATTAAGTTGAAAAATCATAGACAAATTAATTTCTGTTAAAAAAGCATATAATTTAGGAATATTTAAAACCTAACAACAGAAACTATCAAGTTGCCCCACTCTAATTTGATTTACTGACAGGTTGCAAAACTATTCTTATTTTTATCGAACTCTCTTGCGCAAAAGAATCCTCATTGACAATTGCACTTTTTGAAAATTTTAGATCAATTTGTACTTTCTAATGGACAAGTCTTGGATTGGAATGCCAAGAACCTCAACGGAGTATTTGCTTGGTTTGAATCGATTTCTAGATTTTGCGTTTACGAATGGAGCTATAAGAGATAAAATAAAATGTCCTTGACCGAAATGTAGTTTTGGAAAGTGGCAGACAAAAGGTATAGTGCTTGATCATTTGATTTGCAAGCCATTTTCTCAAAATTATGTCACTTGGGTTCTTCACGGGGAAATAAATGTGTTGCAGAATTCTGGGAACGTAGAGGTCACTCAAGATGCACCACCTCCTAAAATTCCTATAGAATTGCTGATTAATGAAGCATTTCGGGGCATAGGGCATGAGGGCGTTGATGTAGGTCCATCACAAGTAGTGGAAGAAGAAGAAATATTAAATGATATTCCCGCTTCAAATAATAAAGACTTTTTTGAATTGCTTAGAGATGGAGGTCAAGAACTATATGAAGGGTCTAAGTACTCAAAGCTAGAATTCTTGTTAAAATTATATCACATAAAGTGCTTGTCAGGGCTAAGTGACAAGGGGATGACTATGATACTAGACCTTCTAAGAATGCATTTAACTTTGCAAAGATCCCTGATTCTTTCTATGAAGCCAAGAATACCATCAACAAGCTTTGTCTTGATTATGTCAAGATAGATGCTTGTCCAAATGACTGCATGTTATATTGGGAAGATGATGCTAATGAGAAAACATACAAGTATTGTCACACTTCTAGATGGAAGCTTAACGAGAAGAGCAACAACAATCAGGTGTCCACTATTGGTAAGAGGAAAGAGAAGAATAAGAAGAAAGAAAAGAAACCAGCCAAATTTTGCGTTACTTTCCATTAAAACCAAGACTACAAAGATTGTTCATGTGCTCTAAGACTGCCGAGCTTATGAGATGGCATGTGGAGGATAATAACAAAGATGGAATCATGAGACATCCTAGAGATGGTGAGGCATGGAAGAGGTTTGATATAATTTTTCCTGAATTTTCTTCTGATCCACGAAATGTTCGATTGGGACTAGCTAGTGATGGTTTTAATCTTTTTGGGACGATGAGTACTAATTATAGCATTTGGCCAGTGGTTTTGGTTCCGTATAATCTTCCACCTTGGCTGTGTATGAAACAACCAAATTTTATCCTATCAATGATCATTCCAGGTCCGCGTACAGCAGGAAATAATATAGATGTATACCTACAACCCCTTATTAAAGAGTTGAATGAGTTATAGTGTGAAGGTGTGGAAACTTTTGATTCATCAAAGAATGAAACATTTAGAATGCGAGCAGCCCTTATGTGGACAGTTAGTGACTTTGCTGGACTTGATATCTTATCTGGTTGCAACACACATACTAGTTTTGCATGTCGCTCTTGTAATTTTGACACAGGACCTTGTCGACTTCGTCATAGTAGGAAGTGGTGCTTTACGAGTCATCGTCGGTTTTTGTCAAGATATCATAAATTTAGATTGATGAGGCATCGTTTTTATGGTAATGTGGAGGAGAGGATCCCGCCAAGAAAGTTATTTGGTTTTGATATTTTGCAACAAGTGAAAGAAATTGATGTTACATTTGGAAGACCTGCGGTGTTGAATGATAGAAGGAAAAGAAATAGACAAAGGAATGTTGGGCAAAGTGCAACTCTGCAATGGAGAAAAAAAAGCATATTCTTTGATCTTCCATATTGGGAATTCAACTCATTGCGCCATAACTTAGATGTTATGCACATCGAAAAAAATGTGTTTGACAATATTATATATTCTTTGCTAAATGATAAAGATTAATCAAAGGATCATGTTAAGGCTAGAAAAGATCTACAAGATATGGGCATAAGGCTTGATCTTTGGCCTGATGAGAATGAGGAATGTCGGCTTGCTGCTTTTGCTATTCCAAAGGAGAAGAAATTTCTTTCCTCAAAAATTTAAAGAATGTCTCAGCGCCAGATGGTTACTCAAGTAATATTTCTTGTTGTATTGATTTAGATCAAAAGAGGATCTTTGGATTAAAAAGCCATGATTGCCACATCATTATAGAACAATTGTTACCCATAGCAATTCGAAATGTGCTTCCAAATCATCTTGTTGCGGTCTTGGTAGAGCTTTCTTCCTTTTTTAGACACCTTTGTCAGAAAAGCTTAAGCCTTTCGGACCTCGAAAAGATACAAGATCGGATTGTACTCACACTTTGCCACCTAGAGATGTTGTTCCTCCATCTTTTTTTTACTGTAATGGCTCATCTAATTGTCCATTTAGTGGATGAAGTAATACAAGGTGGTCCAGTACATTATCGGTGGATGTATTTTATGGAAGGTTAAATTACTCATTTATTCATAAAATTCTTTGAATTGTTCTTTTAATAGTAATTCAAAGTTAACACTTATTCTAATACTATTACATTTTGGTTATAGACTATTAGGTCATTTCAAGTCTCTTGTAGGGAATAAAGCACAACCAGAAGGCTCCATAGCTGAAGGTTACATAGTTGAAGAAGCTTTAACTCTCTTTTCCCGCTATTTTGAGGATATTGAATCAAGGGTAAATAGGCCTAAACGTTTAAATGATGTACCAAATCATATTGAGCCTTCTGATATGTCATCTATGTTCCCTCGTCAAGGCAAACCAATTGGAGGATTCACCGTATTCCGCTTGACTCCTTTGGAGAAGACTCAAGCTCATCGATATGTGTTACTTAACTGTGATGCTGTGAAGCCATATATTGAGTAAGAAATTTTAATTGATTAGATTATTGACAAAGGCTTTAGAGTGAAGCGATTAAAATTAATACATTTAAATCCTTTTTAGTGAATTTAGGGAGCACATAAGAAGGAGTTCAAGAGGCCGAAAGCCTTCAGTAACAGAGATAGAGAGGAGAGTTAATAGGGAGTTCCCTGATTGGTTTCCAAAGCGAGTAAGTGTATTGTAGTATATTGTTTGTCTATGTATAGCTCTCTTCCTTGAATTTTAAATATTGACACAAATAGTTTTGCTTATTTAGATTATGAATCCGGACATAGCAGACACGATCTCTGTTGACATGCAATTCTTAGCACGAGGTCCAATGCCAGATGGAAGGAGGTTCACTGCTTATAACATTAATGGATTCAACTTTCGGACTTAGTCTAGAGAACAAGGATTGAAAACTCAAAATAGTGGAGTTTTTCTTACCTCTGACACTTCTTGTATTGCATCTAATGCTGATAGAAATGCAAGACAAGCAGACTTGCCATATTATGAAAAGCTAGAAGGTATAATTGAGCTTAATTATTATGGCCGATTCACGGTTGTACTCTTCAAGTGCCAATGGGCGGACACTACTCGAGATAGAGGGTTCAAAAGAGACGTTTGGAATGTTAACTGTGTCAATTTTTCAAGATTGATTCATATTGGTGATCGTGAGGATCATGATCCTTATATTGAAGCATCTCAAGCAAATATGGTATACTATGTTGATGATGATACTGACGAAGGATAGAGTGTGGCCGTACATCTAAAGCCAAGAGATTTGTTTGACATGGAAATGGCGGATGAAGAAGAAATATACGAGAATGAACCATTCCAACAACAAGAATTTGAACAGATTTTTGATGTTAATTATGAGAATATCCAAGTTTCAACAGAGGAGCATATGCCTAAATAGGATTCAGCTTTTCTAGTTTCTATGGTACATTTCTTGTGTTGAGCATTTTAACATTTTGTTGTTACGTAAAAACCTGTGAATTGAAGATTTAAAGATGGTTATATATATCTGAACAGTGTTATGATTGGTTTAATATTTCTCTGTTTTGTATTTCTTTGATAAAGATATTTTAAAATTTCTTTGTGGCCCCAGTTGTTCATGTCACAGAACATGTGACCTCGTCAGTTCATGCTGCAGCACAGCCGGATCCGTCCGTACAGACTACAACACAATCAACTCCATCAGTTCAAGCTGCATCACAAGGCGTGGTGCATGTGAGTCTACGTCGCATTGGACAGTAGATGCGATAAGTAAACTTTTCTTGCTTGGTTTCATCTCTATTTCAAACTGCTGAATCTTCTTTTAATGTTTCTTTATTAAAATTGGTTACTATTTTAACCTTCCTTTTTTGTATTCACGTTGTTTTTGGTATTTTATAGAACTGTTGGTGCAAGTTTATTTGTAGCAGCAGATGTTCAATTGGAGTAGTTCAAGAAAATAAGTGAAAGAAACAATATGACTACATGATTCATATTATTAAAAAGAAAAATATTGTAATACTCTTTTCAACTTGTTTTAACTTTTCTAGTTACTAAATGCTTTGAGATTTCACGAAATATAAGAGAATGTTAGTTCTGCTTGGTTTAACTTAGTGTTTATTTTTAAAGATTCACAAGGAGTTAGCAAGAGACTCAAAATAAAGGTTAAGGATGTTATCAATCTGTCTAGTGGAAATTGTATCGTGGTTGAATTTGATGATATGGATCAACCAATTGGAGAAGGACAAGGCGTTCTTGCAGGCTTTTGTGAAAAATTAGCTACTGATTGCTCCTTATTTCCAATCAACTTTGATAAATGACCAGATTTACCCGAGTCATGCTTCAACCGTTGCTTTGATCAAATTATAAAGGTATAAGACGTATGTTATCATGACTAAAACTCTATTTTACGTCTTTGACTGTGTATTTGCATGTTACAGATAAGCTATGTATAAATACATAAGCTATGTTAAATACGTAATCCCTAATATCAACTTTGAGCAAGTGTGTCACGACCCAAATTCCCACTCTGGTCGTGATGGCGCCTCTCACGAAGACAAGGCCAGCCAACTAACCCATATCGCCTTTTCAAAATTAGTTAAACATGAATAAGCAGTCTAAATATGATTTAATAATATTTATAAGCGGAAGTACAACCCAACACAACCCTAATCGGGGTGTCACAAGTCACGAGCATCTATAAGAGTGTAAATACAACTACAAGGTCTAAAAATACACTGAACAGGAATAATGAACAACAGAGAGAGAAGCGTTGTTGCAAATGCTGGCAGTCACTTCGCTAAACTCCTATAGCTCTGCCTCCAATCAGCCAAAATCCGTTACCGGGTGAATAAATACCTGTATCTGCACACGAGGTGCAGGGAGTAAAGTGAGTACTCCAACTCAGTGAGTAATAAAGGTAAATAACAACTGAGCAGTAAGAAATCACGTAAGGCATATTATCATGCTGTATAGAAGCACTATAAAACCCTTTGAGAAAAAGCAGTGAAGTTGTGAAATTTTTAGAAAACATCTTAGCTTAGTTCAAACCTCTTTTGAAAATGTCTTTTTCAACAGTTATGCAAATGAATGCAAAACAATTAGTGCAGATAAGCACAGAAATTCGCCCCTCGGGCACAACACTAAATTTTTAGATAATGGCAGGCGATCAGGTAGGTATTGCATGAAGTAGCACAGACAACAGATAATGGCTGACAAATGAAATAAAGTAAACACATAGAACAGTACCAGTACCGCTGCGGCGTGCAACCCGATCCATATATCGTCGACGTCGCTCACAGGGGGTGTGCAGACTCCGGGAGGGGCCCCTTACGGCCCAAGCGCAATATCAAGCCATCTCGTGGCGTACATATCTCAGGCCCTCGGCCTCATAATCAAATCAGTATCTCACTGCTGCGGTGTGCAGCCCGATACAAAAGTATCCTGCTGCGGTGTGCAGCCCGATACAAAAGTATCCTCACAATACAGGCCCTCGGCCTTACTCAGTCAAAAATCACATAAGCCACTAGGGCAACAGTAAAACATGATGCTCATCCCAAATACTATTGGAAACATCATTTCAAGTGTTAAAGCAAAATAAACTTGGCTGAGTCTTAAAAACAATGGAAAATACATGACTAAGTTCAAGTATAAAATCAAAACAGTGAGGAAATATCAACAACAATCCCCGAAGGGTTCAAATAGCTGGCACGAAGCCCAAGTATGGCAATTAGCCTAAATTATGATGATAACAAGTAAATTTCAGTCAAATAAGCAATAAATTCATCAATCGGGACGGACCAAGTCACAATCCCCAACGGTGCTCTACCCCACGCTCGCTATCCGGCGTGCAAGTCACCTCAATATAGCACTACGATGTGCAAATACGGGGTTTCAAACCCTCAGGATATCATTTACAGTCATTGCTCACCTCGAACCGGCGAAATCTCTAGCTCGCGACGCCTTTGCCCCTCAAATCGGCATCCATGCACGTCGAATCTATCCACAATCAGAGCGAATACGTCACAATATGCTAAAGGAACAAAACCCAATCGAAAACAATCGAAAAATATCAAAAATCCCGAAATTAGCAAAACCCGAGCCTCGGGCCCAATTCTCGAAACTCAAAAATTTTCACATCATTAGATTCCTTATCTCCCCACGAGTTCATACATATCAAAAACACAAGAATCGAAGTTCAATTGACCCCTCAAATCCCCAATTTAGACTCTCTTAATCTCAAGCCCTAAACCTCTATTTTTAGTCCAAAAATTTCTTAATTTTCAGTCCTAATTCATGAAATATCACCATAGAATTGTGTTTTGAGGTTCAAAACCCTTACCTTATCGAAGCTCCTTGAAATCCCTCTTCAAAATCGCCCAAAAATCTCCAAGTCCGAAGTTAAATGAATAAACCCTTCAAAAATCGCGAAGAAGAACCTTTTATACATTCTGCCCAGGGGGTTTCGCATCTGCGACCCCTCCACCGCATTTGCGGTCACAAGTCCGCTTCTGTGGAAATTCATTAAAGGCCCAAATCTGCATCTGCGGTCCACTAGCCGCATATGCGGCTTCGCAGGTGCGGGCACCCCACCGCATCTGCGTTCTCAACCTTTTTCTCCCAAAACCGCTTCTGCGGTCAAATGGTCGCATCTGCGACTCCGCAGGTGCGGTCCCCATACCGCATCTGCGGTTCCTGACTCTCCTTCCTAAAACCGCATCTGCGCCTTTCCTTCCTCATCTGCGACACCGCACCTGCGGTCCCCAAGCCGCAGGTGCGAAAACACCAGAAGCAGCAAAGAAATCTGCAATCACTCAAGTACCAAAACTTCCCGTTAGCCATCTGAAATTACCCCGAGGTCCCCGGGACCTCAAACAAAAGCACCAACAGCTCCTAAAACATTATCCAAACTTGTTCCAATCACCAAAACACCTCAAACAACACCAAACTATCAAATTACATCGAATTCAAGCCTAAGTTTTCTAAAACTTTTCGAAACACGCATTTGATCAAAAACCCAACCGAATCATCTCCGAATGACCTGAAATTTTACACACACATCCCAAATCACATAACGAAGCTACAGCAACTCTCGGAATTCCATTCTGACCCTCCGATCAAAATCTCACCTATCAACCGGATTTCGCCAAAATACTAACTTCGCCAATTCAAGCCTAATTCTACACCGGGCCTCCAAAACCAATTTCGATCACACTTTTAAGTCATAAATCACCCCACGAAGCTAACCAAATCATAAAAATTTCGATCCGAGCTCATATACCAATAAGTCAACTCTTGGTCAAACCTTTCAAATTCAAAGCTTTCAACTGAGACTGTTCTTTCAAATTCATACCGATTTCCGTGAAAACCAAAACCAACGATCTACGTCAGGCATAACACATTGCACGGGGAACGTCATGCCCGAGAACTAGCGATCAAAGTGCAAAAGCTCAAAACGACCGGTCGGGTCGTTACTTCCTCCCCCACTTAAACACACGTTCGTCCTCGAACGTACTCAAAGTTGTTTTAAAAGCCAACCAATAGCTGAATAACCTTACCATGCATATACCCGGGGGTGATCCCACGTCAGCCTATCTCGTATAGGTCCGAATACATGTAGTAGCTGAAATTACACAATCCAATTTAGCCCATAAATCATAGAACCACATTTCCACTACCGATATCATCCACAAGACCAAAATCTCACTTCTATACTCTGAATAAGTCCGAACCAGCTGTAATAACCGATACCTGCAACCTCGGGTGCAATTACATGATAAACCACATAACTTTAACGTTCGTAGCAATAATTTCTATTCACAGCAACTGTACACAACACCCAAATACCGATAGAAAAACTCTCATCAATTAAGTCTCATTCAACACTTTCATATACTGCCAACGATCAATGAAACACGCAATAAACCATAACCATTTCTCAGATCAACCATTCATGAAGCCGCTTCTCCTCTGGCAATACCATAGCAAATTTCCGAGCCGAACCTCGATCTTACCCTTCCGGCATGCTGAAATCGAATCCGTTCGTATTCCTTAATGATCCCAACGATCTCCTCTAATCCAACACACCACTCTGGTGACATGACACGTCAATAGAGGCCTAAGCCACAACTAGCATAATACGCGCACCAATATGCAACAGTCCGAACACACTCAAATCATGAAAATGGTTCAAATGAAAGAGCTGTACCGCACGCTCACCAGTACCACCACAACACAAGGTTGAGAACCCGTCTCACATCATAGAATAGAACACCCGAATCTAACCCGCAAGGTCATATCTCCACATAGCCTCGCTGCAATGTACGATCCTATCCAAACACTGCTCCACATGAGGCACCTCAAGTTACTATGCCCGAAATTGACAACCACGCACAATTTGATGTCTGGAACCAAAGAAAAACATTACACCCTCGGTGAAATAAGTAACATATACCACGCAAACCTGATAGGACATAACCGATACGCCATTCACCGAGCAACGCCCAATTACTTTTCCCACTCGACTTCCACTATGAACCCCAATAGAACCGCACCATATGTGCCCATAACCAACAAATCATAACGTCTCATAATACAGAAAGGAAACTCATAGATCTCCCAGATCACTAGTAATCTCAACAACGGACGGATCAACCTACCCCTCAACAACACAATTCGGGGCCAACCAAGCCGACTTCAAGCTAGAACACGCATCCACATTGGCCTGCCAACGAACTCCTTGCCAAGGAAGCCTGAAGCTGCTCCTTCCACTACCATAACTCCTGGCAGAGCCATACGATATGGTGCCCGACACCAAATAAATACCGAAATCCACAACCTCGCCCGACGACATGCCCGGCCACAAGAAACACATCCGAAAAGTCCCTCAACACCGGAACTGAATCAATATAAGGAGCCTCAACACTGACACTCATCACAAGAGCCCAAGTAAGAAAGACAATCCTTCCTAGCTGTCCGCTGGGTCTTTGAAATATAACCCACTCTACTAGAACATAATCCAACGCACCTCACCACTTAACCCGTGGCATTTCCGGCATAGCCCATAGCGTAATAGTCCAGAATAGCCCAACACTGAGACAACCAGTCTGAACTCCAACATCACATCCAAAATCTAACATATCAACAAAGAAAGATCCACTCGAGCCTCCAAATCCCGAAAGCCGCTAAACGGTGCCGATTAGGGCTGTCCAACGGGACGGGACGGGACGAAATTAACGGGACGGGACGGGACGACATTTAAGCGGGACGGTGGCGGGACGGGACGAAACGGGACGGGACAAACGGGACGAAACGGACGTCCCATCCCGTCCCGCTAACAAACGGGATGGGACGGGACGGGACGTAGGCCTATGCTTTTTTGAATCCAATCGTAGATATTATGCCAGTCATACCTCTGTTCTTTTTTCTCTTAGCCTTTGTTTGGCTAAGCTGCTGTAAGTTTTCGATGAGATCCTTAATATATCCTAGAAAATTCATGATTTATTCGAGAAACCCGTCCCGATTGATGATTTTACAGCGTATTTGACTAACACTTATTTGTTATTATCATGATTTGGGCTTGTTGCCATATTTGGGCTTTGTGCCAATTATCTGAACCCTTCGGGGATTTTTATCACTGTTTCCTCACTATTTTGATATACTACTTGAACTCAGTCCTGTTGATTATACTGTTTTACAAACTCAGCCGCTTTAATTGAACTTTGAGACTTAAATGATATTTCCACTGTTGTTTGGGCTGAGCACTACTATTTTATTGATGCCTGAGGGGCTTATGATATTTTCTGGACTGAGTGAGGCTGAGGGCCATATGTTAGGAGGCTTTCAGGCCTCGAGTGTGATGTGAGGAGGCTTTCAGGCCTCGAGTGTGATGTAAGGAGGCTTTCAGGCCTCGAGTGTGATGTGAGGAGGCTTTCTGGCCTTGTGAGTGATGTGAGAAGGCTTTCAGGCCTTATGTTATATGCCACGAGGTGGCTTGATATTGCGCTTGGGCCGTAAGGGGCCCCTCCCGGAGTATGCACACCCCCAGTGAGCGCCGTCGACGATATATGGATCGGGCTGCACGCC
>NW_017670611.1:336077-340233 GCF_001879085.1 Nicotiana attenuata
TTGAAGAGAATAATATAAAATATAGATAGAATATTAGAATGTAAGAGATTTGAGAGAGAAGATGTATTTTTGTAGGTAAAAATAGAAGAAGAATAGGGGGTAGTTTAGTAGTAGAAAATAGGGACCAAAGTGTAATTAATAACTTAGGGTTAGTATTAAAGGTTAGGGGGTGGGGGGGTAGGGGGTGTTTTGGGGGGTGTAGGGGCTGTTTGGACCGTTGGCAACGGCTATTTTTGCCATTTAAGCCGTTGCCCAACAGATAGTTTTTAAAAAAAAAAAAAAACTGGCGGGACGCGGGACGGGACGAAACGGGACGGGACAAACGGGACGAAATGGCCGTCCCGTCCCATCCCGTGTCCCGTTTAACATTGGCCCATCCCATTTAACTTGAAGCGGGACAGGACCGGGACGGGACGTGGGACGGGACGGGCCGGCCCGTCCCGTTGGACAACCATAGTGCAGATACACACGATCCACAACCACAACAGAGCCTGCACATGAGAACTCCCAGTCTCCAACTCCATATAGCACACGAATCATCGTACCTGAATCCCCAACGGTGCTCTACCCCACGCTTGCTATCCGGCGTGCAAGTCACCTCAATATGGCACTACGATGTGCAAATACGTGTGACGACCCGGCCGATCGTCTTAAGAATTAACGCCCTGATCCCCTATTAACTGCTTTCCCCAAGTTTATTCCTGCTATTTTGATTTGTTGGGACGTTCGGTTTTGAGTTTCGAAGAGTTCCGGGACACAGTCCCTAAATGAGAGCTTAAGTGTTGGAAAATGGTCCATAGTCAGAACAGTGTGAAGACGGTCTCGGAACGGAAATCCGATGGTTCCGTTAGCTTCTTTGGGTGATTTTGGGGTTGGGAGTGTGCTCGGAACGTGTTTTGGAGGTTCGTAGCTAATTTAGGCTTGAAATGCCGAAGTTTGAATTTTTGAAGCTTCCGACTCGATAGTGAGATTTTGATCCAAGGGTCGGAATGGAATTCCGGAAGTTGCAGTGGCTCCGTCATGTCATTTGGGATGTGTGTGTAAAATTTCAGGTCATTCGGACGAGGTTTGGTTAGGTTTTTTATCGAAAGCGTATTTTGAGAGAATTTGAAGTTCTTAGGCTTAAATCATTGATCAATTCGAGTTTCCGATGTTGTTTTAGGTGGTTTAAGTATTTTTACAAGTTAGAATGATGTTATGGGATATGTCTGTAGGTTTGGTTGAGGTCCCGGGGGCCTCGGGTGTGTTTCGGATGCTCAACGGGGCATTTTTGTGTTGTTCAAAGTTGCAGATTTTGCTTCAGCTGTTGCACACCATTTCCCTTCTCTGCGATCGCAATGCGATCGCATAGTGTAAATTCGCGCGATCGCATAGTGTTAATTCGGGGGGTGATATTTTTGTTCTACGCGATCGCATTATATGGTTCGCGATCGCAGAAGTCAGCTTCCCCCTTCTTCGCGTTCGCAAATGCACTCACGCGTTCGCATAGTAGAACTTAGGAGCTGGTGCCTCATTGCTATTTCCTCTTCGCGATCGCGTGGCCCAGTTCGCGATCACATAGCTCTGTTTCCTTCTCCTCTGCGATCGCATGGCTTGGGATGCGTCCGCATAGACCATTTTCAGGAGCCTTTTAACTTTACTCTTGCGATCGCAACCCTATTCCTGCGATCGCATTGAACAAATACCTCGGCAGTTATAAACAATTCAAAACCGAGAGTTAGCCATTTTTATCAAAATATAAGCTTGGGTGCTCGGATTTGGGAGAAATTTCGAGGGATTTTCGAACGCAACGACTGGGTAACGATTCTCTACTCTCTTATGCTTAAAACCCACTAATCTAATCACGAATTCCTCCTTAATTTCGGATTTTTGAATGAAAAATGGGTACAACTTTATAGGCCAAGTTATTGAGTTTTGAGTGGGTGTTTGACCTCCGATTTGAGAGATTTTTGTATGGTTAGACTCGTGAGAGTACGAGGGTTCTGAAAATGTAAAATTTATCCGTTACCGAGATGTTGGCATGAGGGGCATTTTGGTCATTTTACCTAATTTCACATCTTAGCTTTGAATTAAATCGTCGAATCAGTTGCTTGAGATGTTATTTACGATATGTAATTGAATTGAATAGATTTGGGCCATTTGGAGTCGGATACTCGTGGCAAAAGTGTGGTTTCGAGTTGATTTTGGAGCCGGTTCGAGGTAAGTGGCTTGTCTAACCTTGTGTGGGGGACCTTCCCCCTTAGGATATGATATTTGGTAATTGAATGCCTTGTACGTGAGGTGACGAGCGCGTACTTGAGCTAATTGTTGAAAATCTGGTTTTTACTTAAGATATTGAGACTGAGTTTCTTTCGTATTTTCTTTATTCTACTTGCAATTATAACCTGTGTTAGATTAGAAAAGCATGTTTAGTTGATTTAAATTGCCTATTTGCTTAAGTTGCCTTGACAGTACTACGTGAAGCATGTTAGGCTAGTACTACCTGTGTTGTATTTTGTACTTCATTTCTGAACATCTTCTGGTTGTGGTTGCGCATTTACATTGGGACAACGGATGTAGGATTCCGGTAGCTCCCCCTCCCCCCCTGTTTGTTTACTTAGGGACTACGGGTTAGATTCCCGGTAGATCCCCCGTGCACTTTTTACTTTGGGACTACGGTTAGATCCCCCGCACATTGATAGTTGGACTACGGGACGGTATCCCTGGAGATCCTTCGGATATACTCATATGATGGACTACAGGACGGTATCCCGGGAGCTCCTCGGACAGTTGATGATAATTGGACTACAGGACGGTATCCTGGGAGATCCTCGTTGTTGGTACTAATATTGAGCTGTTTTACTCTATGTTACCTTATTCTTTGCGTGTTATTGTTGCTCCGTATAACTTGTCTTACTTCACAGTTTTATTCACTATTTCTGTTTACTTCATACTGTTGCAAGGCTTAATAGTATATTTTATCTCAATAGGGACCTGACCTTCCTCGTCACTACCCTACCGAGGTTAGGCTTGACACTTACTGAGTACCGCTGTGGTGTACTCATGCCTCTTCTGCGCATGTTTTTCATGTGCAGATCCAGGTACTTCATCTCAAGCGTATCACTTTCGAGGCGGAGAGATCTAGCAGAGACTTCGAGGTACATCTGCCGCGTCCGCAGACCAGGAGTCTCTATCTTATTCTAGCTTTAGTAGTTAGCTTTTCCTTTCATACTTTTGCTTTAGACATTCTGGAGTTTGAGCCGTGTATTACTTTCTGTTAGCTTGTGTACCCGTGAGTTTTCGGGTTTTGGGATGATATTGTAGACTTCCACATTTTTGGGTTGTATATGCCGAGCGACATTTATATACAGTTACCCTTCTAGTTTGTTTAGTTTAAATTATTTGTTTCCGCAATTTATGTTGTTTTCGCAAATGTTAGGCTTACCTAGTCGTAGGGACTAGGTGCCATCACGACATGTTCACGGAGGGCGAACTGGGGTCGTGACAAGTTGGTATCAGAGCTCTAGGTTCATAGGAGTCACGGAACACAATTCGGTTTATTAGAGTCTCGCTGATAGGTACGGAGACGTCTGTACTTATCTACGAGAGGCTATGTAACTGTTAGGAAAATTTCCACTCCATTTGATTTCCTTGTCGTGCGATAATTTGACATCACAAATTCTAAACGTCTGTCTTCTATTCTCTCACAGATGGTGAGGACATACGCTACTCGGGATGATCAGGCACCCGCGCCCCCTACTGCAGCCGTCAGAGGCCGGGGCCGGGGTAGAGGTCGAGGACGCGCACGTGGTGCAGCCAGAGCACCTGCGCGAGCTGTCGCCGAGGCACCACCAACAGATCCAGCCGGAGCCCAGGCACCTGACACGGGTACTACTGCCACTACTACAGCTCTTCAGGAGACTTTGGCTCAGTTCATGAGTATGTACACCATCTTGGCTCAAGCAGGGTTGCTTCCCCTTGTTGCAGCCACATCCTAGGCCGGGGGAGGAGCACAGACTCCCGCCGTTCGCACTCACGAGCAGCGAGTGCAGGTTCCCGAGATTATTCCCGCACCGCCTGCAGCGCCAGTTCAGCCCGAGGAAGGGTCAACTGCTTCAGAGGACGAGCAGCGGAGACTTGAGAGGTTCAAGAAGTATGATCCCCCAATATTCAGTGG
>NW_017670611.1:343894-400511 GCF_001879085.1 Nicotiana attenuata
CCCCTTAGGATATGATATTTGGTAATTGAATGCCTTGTACGTGAGGTGACGAGCGCGTACTTGAGCTAATTGTTGAAAACTCGGTTTTTACTTATGATATTGAGACTGAATTTCTTTCGTATTTGCTTTATTGTACTTGCAATTATAACCCGTGTTAGATTAGAAAAGCATGTTTAGTTGATTTAAATTGCCTATTTGCTTAAGTTGCCTTGACTGTACTACGTGAAGCATGTTAGGCTAGTACTACCTGTGTTGTATTTTGTACTTCATTTCTGAACATCTTCTGGTTGTGGTTGCGCATTTACATTGGGACAACGGATGTAGGATTCCGGTAGCTCCCCCTCCCCCCCTGTTTGTTTACTTTGGGACTACGGGTTAGATTCCCGATAGATCCCCCTTGCACTTTTTACTTTGGGACTACGGGTTAGATCCCCGGTAGATCCCCCGCACATTGATAGTTGGACTACGGGACGGTATCCCGGGAGATCCTTCGGATATACTCATATGATGGACTACGGGACGGTATCCCGGGAGCTCCTCGGACAGTTGATGATAGTTGGACTACATGATGGTATCCTGGGAGATCCTCGTTGTTGGTACTAATCCTTATTCTCTACGTGTTATTGTTGCTCCGTATAACTTGTCTTACTTCACAGTTTTATTCACTATTTTTGTTTACTTCATACTGTTGCAAGGCTTAATATTTTATTTTATCTCAGTAGGGACCTAATCTTCCTCGTCACTACCCGACCGAGGTTAGGCTTTTGGACTTACAGAGTACCGCTATGGTGTACTCATGCCTCTTCTGCGCATGTTTTTCATGTGCAGATCCAAGTACTTCATCTCAGATGTATCACTCTCGAGGCGGAGAGATCTAGCAGAGACTCCGAGGTACATCTGCCGCGTCCGCAGACCAGGAGTCTCTATCTTATTCTAGCTTTAGCAGTTAGCTTTTCCTTTCATACTTTTGCTTTAGACATTCTAGAGTTTGAGCCGTGTATTACTTTCTGTTAGCTTGTGTTCCCGTGAGTTTCCGGGTTTTGGGGTGATATTGTAGACTTCCGCATTTTTCGGTTGTATATGCCGAGCGGCATTTATATACAGTTACCCTTCTAGTTTGTTTAGTTTAAATTATTTGTTTCCGCAATTTATGTTATTTTCGCAAATGTTAGGCTTACCTAATCGTAGGGACTAGGTGCCATCACGACATGTTCACGGAGGGGGAACTGGGGTCGTGACAATACGGGGTTTCAAACCCTCATGATATCATTTACAATCATTACTCACCTCGAACAGGCGAAATCTCTAGCTCGCGACGCCTTTGCCCCTCAAATCGGCATCCACGCGCATCGAATCTATCCACAATCAGAGCGAATACGTCACAATATGCTAAAGGAACAAAACCCAATCGAAAACAATCGAAAAATATCAAAAATCCCAAAATTAGCAAAACCCGAGCCCCGAGCCCACTTCTCGAAACTCAGAAATTTTCACATCATTATATTCCTTATCTCCCCACGAGTTCATACATCTCAAAAACACAAGAATCGGAGTTCAATTGACCCCTCAAATCCCCAGTTTAGACTCTCTTAATCTCAAGCCCTAAACCTCCATTTTTAGTCCAAAAATACCTTAATTTTCAGTCCTAATTCATGAAATATCACCATAGAATTGTGTTTTGAGGTCCAAAACCCTTACCTTATCGAAGCTCCTTGAAATCCCTCTTCAAAATCGCCCAAAAATCTCCAAGTCCGAAGTTAAATGAATAAACCCTTCAAAAATCGTGAAGAAGAACCTTTTATACATTCTGCCCAGGGGTTTTCGCATCTGCGACCCCTCCATCACTTCTGCGGTACCGCATTTACAGTCACAAGTCCGCTTCTGCGGAAATTCATTAAAGGCCCAAATCTGCATCTACGGTCCACCAGCCGCATATGCGGCTTCGCAGGTGCGGGCACCCCACCGCATCTGCGGTCTCAACCTTTCTCTCCCAAAACCGCTTCTGCGGTCAAATGGTCGCATCTGCGACCCCGCAGGTGCGGTCCCCATACTGCATCTGCGGTTCCTGACTCTCCTTCCTAAAACCGCATCTGCGCTTTTCCTTCCGCATCTACGACACCGCACCTGCGGTCCCCAAGCCGCAGGTGCGAAAACACCAGAAACAGCAAAGAAATCTGCAATCACTCAAGTTCCAAAACTTCCCGTTAGCCATCCGAATTCACCCCGAGACCCCCGGGACCTCAACCAAAAGCACCAACACCTCCTAAAACATTATCCAAACTTGTTTCAATCACCAAAACACCTCAAACAACACCAAACTATCAAATTACATCGAATTCAAGCCTAAGTTTTCTAAAACTTTTCGAAACACGCATTTGATAAAAAACCCAACCGAATCATCTCCGAATGACCTGAAATTTTACACACACATCCCAAATCACATAACGAAGCTACAGCAACTCTCGGAATTCTATTCCGTCCCTTCGATCAAAATCTCACCTATGAACCGGATTTCGCCAAAATACTAATTTCGCCAATTCAAGCCTAATTCTACACCGGGCCTCCAAAACCAATTTCGATCACACTCTTAAGTCATAAATCACCCCACGAAGCTAACCAAATCATAAAAACTCCGATCCGAGCTCATATACCAATAAGTCAACTCTTGGTCAAACCTTTCAAATTCAAAGCTTTCAACTGAGACTGTTATGTCAAATTCATACCGATTTCCGTGAAAACCAAAACCAACGATCTACGTCAGACATAACACATTGCACGGGGCAAGTCATGCCCGAGAACTGGCGATCAAAGTGTAAAAGCTCAAAACGACCGGTTGGGTCGCTACAAAGTGATACCTAAAGTTGATATTACATAAAATGAGTCTACCGAAGTAGTACTAATCATGATGGAAAACTGGCTCGATGTGCACAAAATCTTCACTATCCAGCTCTTATCTCACCTTGTGTATGTCCATTTTTGCTGCATCTTGCATCCCAGTTGTAGTAAAGAGTAGTTCACTGTACTTGAATCAAATTGGCCTCCATCTTGCGTATAATCAGTACGCACACATGACACTACCCACGCAAATAGATATTTTTCCATGTCCTTATTGATGCATGTGGAATGTGTCTTCAAAACTTCTACAATGGTCATTGCTAGTACCCCTGTTATCTCTGTATTTTCAGTAAAATTCCATGTCAAAAAGTGCAATTGTCCCTGGTATTGATTCCTTTGGTTGTGCAATGTTCCCGTCTTTTGCTTAAAGAACCAGTGTCCCAAATTGATTTCTATGTTCCTTGCTTGCCTCCTATCGCTTATTTCTGTCATCATGAGCTGATTGCTGCTATTCATATCTGCTTTTGATATGCATCCCAAATGCAGAATTGGTTGCACCTAATATCACTAACTAATATTTTATTCCTGAAGTCGCGCTTTTGTTTTAGGACATCTGAATCAAATGCACGACTATATGTTTATACTTCTATTGCAAAGAAGTGGGCTGCAAATAGGCTAAAGATGTGGTATGCGTTCAATGACCCACTTAAGAGCAGAGATGAGATTATGGATAATGTTCCGGATGGGATTCCACGAGATCAATGGACTACTTATTGCAATTACCGTTTTAAAGAAAAAACTAAGGTATATATTCAAATTCTTCGATTGGTATGTGTAATTATATGCTTATTTGTTGGTATATTTAACTTTCAAGTATCTTATTTTGTAAGGAAATATGTAAAAGAAATGCTGAAATTCGGAAGCTGCAAACTGTTTCACATATCGGTGGTTCCAAGCCTAACTCTAGAAGAAGAGCTGAAATGGTGAAAATGTTAATTCATATAGTTTAATTTAGTTATTAAACTTGCAACTATTGCTAATTAGTTAAGTTATTTCGACTTGATTTTTCATTTGTAGAAGATTGAGACTGGACAAAATCCTGGACGAGCACAACTTTATCTTGCTACTCATAGGAAAAATGATGGATCATATGTTAATGACGCGACAAAAGAGATATGTGTAAGTTTTTATTTGTTACAAACTTAATAAAATTATGGAAGCTCATCTTTAGGATATCATTGTTTGTTCTGCCATATGAACTCATCTCTTTTTCTTTCTGCAATGGGCAATGTGAATACTATATTTAGGAAAAAATTGACCAAGCTTGAGTCAAAGCACCATAGATGAGTCTGATATTTCGCCAAATGATGCTGTTGGTAAGGTGCTAGGAAAAGAGCACTCTGGAAGAGTAAGGTGCTTGGGATTATAAGTTGTCCTAGCAGAGCTTTTAAACACACAAGGCCACGTTTTGGTGATATGAATGGTTCAAGTTATAATAATGGTTCGTGTTCTTCTATGTGCCAAGATAAGTACAAACAAGTTTTGGATGCTCACAATGAAAGCAAAGAGAATTACGCTCAAATTATGAATGCTCACACTCAAATGATGAATGCTTTCAAGGCCTATATGATAATGAAAGAAGGGAGGATACGTGAAGAATTTGCTGGGATCTTTATCTTTGTTCCTCCTCCTACTACAACGGTAAAAAAAAGTTCATAATTTTTTTATATCGAAAGTTTTGAAATTTTTTTTTTTATCTACTAATGTTGTTGTTGCATCTGTTGTTCCTCTTCTTGCTACAGTTGTGCTAATTTATGAACCAAACAACAAGACTCACTGAAAAAACGGCTTTAAAATATGATATATATGTTAAAAGATGGTTCTTTTTTACGCACCATGTTGTTTTTGTTTCTGTTGCATCTGTTGTTTTGCCTCTTGCTGCTGTTTTTTTGGTGTATGAACGAATCTAACATCAAGAATTTATTGTAAAATAGCATAAAAATATGGTAATACGTGTAGAAATGGGTCTTTCTTATTTACAATGTTGTCTTTGTTGCTGCTGCATCTTATGTTTTACTTCTTGGTGTTGATGTGCAGTTTTTAATTAATTGAAAAGAAAAAGAAAACTAAAGAAAAAGAAACAAAAGAGAGGGAGAATTGGAAATGTGTTTTAAACTTCGAAATTGGACCAATCCCAATAGAAAACCCAAACAAGATCTGATCCAATCCCCCCTAACTCGCCCCAGCCCAGCCAGAAACCCAGTCCAATTCATTCAGGCGTAGAGACCCTTGAAACAACGTAACTACGTCGTTTGAGTTCAATGATGTTAAGCTAATCCGGGCCCTTCATCTTCCATCATCCAACGGCCGAGGAAGCTTCACTAAATTCATATAAAATTGTCCAAACAACCTAGGACCAAACCACTCCTCCGTCTCTCTCGTCTCAGACCTAAACCCTAGAGAACCCGCCGCCCTAAAATTCCTAAGCCATCTCCGGCGGCGGCGTGGCCTAATCGACCCCAAATTCCTCCTCCACAACCCCCACACCCCATGGAATATGAATCCATCACCACATATCCTGCAATCCCCACCAAATTGGGTATCTAAAAGAAGAAGAAGAAAACGTAAAATCTCCCTAAGTCTTCGAGCTTCCAAGAGCGATTAGGGTTGAAATTGGTATTGTTCGTCTGTTCTCGACGAGAACAGGCGATTGATGCCAATTTCGGATCAAATCGAAGTCTGCCTGAGGTTTGTCAAGCTCTGTCTGTCTGCCTATTTAGGTATCTCCGTTCTTTTCTCATTTTTCTCCGTCTTTTGTTTTTGTTCTCGTCCCCGCCCCCTTCTGTTTCTTCTCTTATTTTACTGTTTTAAAGTCGTTCTGTTTGCATGATTAGGATCGAGTCATTTCGGTTTATAATGTTCAGATTAATCTCTCGGATTAGTATTTGCTAGTTTTCTTTTTTACTTTGTTTTTATTTATTTATTTAGTTCTGCTTCGTGCGAAGATTTCATGTCTAAAATTCAGAAATGGGGTTATGTTGGTTTTGTTAGTTTGCTTGAATCCCAAAGAGCTGTTTGAAGCTCGATTTACAGGGGGCCCAAAGGCATTTGGGCAATTTGGTTCAAGGTTTAGTGTGAAGGTAATTAGTAAGTCTTTTAAGGGTACTTGGGAAAATTTAATAAGAGGAATCTTTTTACAACTGCCTGAAAATTTCCAGGAAAGTGGGGTTTGGGGTTAGTTTAACAAACAGAATTTAAAATCGGGGACTAGCTTGCAAGAATGAAAATTTAAAAAGGGGCAATGGGCAAAATCTGAAACCAATTCTGCTGCCCAAGAAGTCCTCTATAAGAGGCTTGTTTTCTTCTCTTAAAAAAAAAAAGAGATTAGAGATAAAAAAAAAAGCTGAAAAACTTAGAAACAAACGGCTGAAAGAAATACTCAAAAAGAGAACACTGAAGTTTTTGCATTTTTGTTCAAATTTGCTTGGGGTCTGTTTTTAATATTCTTAACTTGGAACCTTCAAAAGATTTCTAGTTCATTTGGGATTCAAAATGGTTTAAAAAGCTGGTTTGTTGCTGCTTGGTTTTGCTGAGTTACTACTGCTGCTTCCTATTAACCTCAGGCTGTTTTTCCTTATTTATTTGTTGTATTCAGGTACACATCTCGAATTCTGAACAATGTAAAAATGGTTTGTTGGATTTGAAGAATGAAGATCCTCAGATTTTACTCAATATCTTCTTTGTCTTTTCATTTGACTTGTAGCTTACTTCATTCGTTTTAATATGCTATGAACTGATGCTGTGTATCTCTTAGTTGTAATGAACATTGGAGGAATAGTTTTGTTTTGTTGTTTAATATAAAGTATAATAGTTTGTTACATTAGGAGATCATGTTATTCATGGACTGTGTGTGAACTTTGTATGCTGGTGGGAGCAAGGGATCTTAATATCATTTAACGGTTAGATTGTATGTGATGGGTGTTGAATTATTGTTGCGGCCAAACGCACACGCAAGCGCACGCGGTCATCAAGTAATAAAGTGACTAAAAGTCGCATGTCGATCCCACGAGGACTTGTGACTAACTATTAACTAAATTATACTATCCTGATTATCTATACAAGAATTAAACCAAGAAGTATTTGATTCTAAACTAATTAAATAAATAAAAACAAATAATGAACTTTTAACAGAGAAAGAGCAGATTTTTATGATATCAATGTAGTGAAAATGATCTAGGGTTATGAGCTATCTAACATTCCTATTGTATTCTTCAATTGAATTGTCTAACTAATTTATCTAGTTTATTGGTTGACAGGGTTTATATTTCTCATAAGAATCGGTCGAGTCCTTACTCGCCTATTCAAGCTAACCTAACGCCTATATGTCTATGGAATTAGAATCAGCAAGAACGCATTCATAATTCCTGTAAATCAACCAAGCAAGGCAATTGGGTATATGTCTATCCCAATTGCTAATCCGTTCCCCGAGGCCCAGGTTCAAGAACTTGCTCTACTCAATCCTATATGCAATCTAGAATTCCCACTTTCGAGTTCAACTCTAGATTCGTAGATAGTATTCAATTGGTGATCAAGCAATCAAATAATTAAGTGCAGGATTGAATAAATAAACCAATATGATAAACTAAGAAATCAAAATCAATATCCGAATAACAATAGTCATGAAAGAACCACAACCCTAGAACGTGAAATTTAGCTCCACATAGACATGGTATCAAAACAACAAATCATACAAAGAAACATAAAAAGACTAAGTTGGTGGAAGAAAAGATGAAACCCGGCCTCCACGGCGGCTCTGTGCTCTTCCTTGGTCAAAAATTGCTCTCAAAAACGTTCTCTCATGTATATATACCAAGTAGGGTTGGTCTCAAACAATTATACCTTCTCCAATGTGAAAAAGGACACTTTTCCCGGGTGAGACGCGCGACTTCGCGCAAACTTTGCGCACCATTCTGCTTCAGCCCCCTAACACGCGCGACTTCGCGCAAACTTCGCGCGTTCGCGCATTTTTCACCCTGTTCCGTTCTGAATTTGGAAAAATGTAAAACATGAAAGTTGTATACCTTTGTGTTATCTTTCCAAACATATATTGTGTAGCCCAAAATAGAGTTATGAGCGAAAAGTTATGTGTATTTTACTAGACAGTGCGCAATCTGCCTACTGGAGTCTTCGTTTGCTCTAACCATCATCCGTTGACCCCCAAACGCGATCCCGGCTTAATTCCTTGAACTTTTACTCAGATTTTAAAGCTCCAAATCACTTGATTCATTCCATAACATCTACATAGCTCGGAATCACTCCTACAAGGCATAAAACACACTATTAGTGCAAAACACTAGCGATTAAAGCTCAAACTCAATTAAAGTGTAGTAAATTAGAGTGTAATAAGTGACTAAAATACGTAATTATAGCCTATCATCAATTATCTCGTGATTTGGTTAGGATCAGCTGTATGTGTAAATGTCCCTGCTATTTTTGTTAATATCAGCTTTGTAATTCGAATATCAGTACCTTCTTTTTGGTGTTTGAGTTGTTGCATTATTTCTGTTGAAAAATGGATCAAAAAGGGGGAAGGGAAATAAAGTCCAAGAGGACCTCCATGTTGAAATTTGTTTCTTTGTTTAAAAGTATTGGGCCAATGTTGGCCCATATTCGTTGATCTGCTGAACATCTAGTTCAAAATGGGTTTTCATAAACGTTTTCTTTTTTGTTTGGTTTTGGGATCGATCTTGGTCCCTGTTGGAGCCTCTACTCCCAGTTGCGCTCCTTGAGGGTTATAGGGTGAGAACCCCACCCGATTTGGCAGGCTTGGGCATGATCTTCGAGCCCAGCATTTCATTTAGCTGCTACTGCCAGGTTTTTCTACAGCAGGCCTAGCCCAAACGCATGGAAATCTAGCTCAACTTCAATAGCTAAGTAAAAATGGCTTTAAATTTTAAGTTTAAGTACTTCTTTGGTTAAATTGAGGTGTGCCGTTTTCACCATATCACCCATGGCCCTCATGTGAATTATTAATTTAATATTAAATAAATGAACTTCGTAGTTTGCTTTAGGCGCGTTGAATATATAATTATCATGGCTATTAAAGTCCGGGGGTGCATTTCATGTGACCCGGTTCTAATTTTCGACAAGGTTAAATAGAACGCGTCGTGACTCACGGGTGCATTTCATGCAGCGTGGCTCGCGTTGTGTTTCAAATAACCTTGAATTTTCCTTAAATAAATAAAAGCGGTTTAGAAGTTAAAAATGCACACAGGCTTGAAAGTGTTCTAAAACCAGATAATTAGGCCAATAATAACGGTTGAGCGACCGTGCTAGAACCACGGAACCCGGGAATGCCTAACACCTTCTCCCGGGTTAACAGAATTTCTTACCCGAATTTCTGTGTTCGCGGACTGTAAGACAGAGTCAATCTTTGGTCGATTCGGGATTTGAACCGGTGACTTGGGACACCATAAATTATCCCAAGTGGCGACTCTGATCTTAAATAAATAATCCCGTTTCGATTGTCACTTAAATTGGAAAAACTCCCTTATACCCTTCCGGGGGTAGGAAAAAGGAGGTGTGACAGCTCTGGCGACTCTGCTGGGGATAAGAACCCAGAACTTCTGGTTCAGGGTTCAGAATTCGAGCTTGGAATAATTGTTATAGTTGGCTTTTATTTATTATCTGATTTTTACGTGTTTGAGCTTAATGTGCTAAATGTCACTTTTTACCGCTTTGATATTGTTTGGACTGTATATAAATTATTACGAAACCCTCCTCTCTCTGAGTCTTCTGAATCATCTGGGAAGTGTGCACTTCGTGTGACTTCTTTTCTGTTAGAGTCATACTCCAACTTTAGAACGAGGTTCGGACAAGTTGCAAAGCCGGTGAAGCTTCTATATTCCCGGTACGCTGCCCCCCTCGGCTCGAGCTGTCCGCTCGGGTAAGCCAGGTCTAGAACAAATAAACCCAGGTTTTTAAACCTAGAAGAACATAACCTCATGCCGGATCCCTAGTAGGAACGTTTGTTTGCATCATGTGCATTTGACTTAGGGGACTCAACACAGGGGTTGGGTCCGTCTAGGACAGGTGTACCCGAAAATAAAAGACCATCCTGATGCATCTTATGTACTACATGTTGCATTTCTTCAAGGGTAAAATGGGTCATTTGGTGGACCAATGAGGTTTGAGGATAAATGAAAAAAAGAGGGTGAAGTGTGAAAAATAAAGCAAGTAGGGCCCGATTATGTTTTCTGTCACATTTTTGTTAAGAAAAAAAACATGAAAAATTCAAAAAAAAAAAAGATTTTGCACTTTTTCATCATTTTCCGAAAATCAAAAAAAATTCAAAAAAAGGGGAAAAGAAAATCAAAAAGAGTTTACATGTTTCATCATTTTTCAAAACAAAAGACAAAAATATTGTTTCTCTGAATTAGTTGTTATTTTTATTTCTCGCCCGTATCCAATCTGCCCGAACTACGCATACCTGATTCTCGTCTCTCGGGGCGTGATACGTAGGCAACCCACATAGGGTCCGGTCTTCCTAGTGAGTTTAGGTTCTCGGCTTCGCGGGATCTTAGCCAAATCTTGCATTTTTAGCCACATAGGATAACTTTAGAAAAATAGTCACAACCATGTCTTGCATGTGTCTAGTAGGGAATGTTATTGTCTCACATAGTGTTGGTTTCAATTTTCTCATACAGGTATGGATCTACTTACCGGAGTTTGAGCATGACAGAGCACCAGGACCATTTAGTCAGGATTGCTCATTCAGGAGTGGATTAAAAGGAGATTTTCTTTTGTTTTTCATGTTTTGATTTTTTCTTTTTATGTCGTCTTTTACCTTCTAGTTTTGTACAGTTTGTTGACTCTTTTGTTATTGTATTTCCTATTTTGTATTTGAAAAAAGATGTGTTATAAATAAAAAATCCAAAAAAAAAGATTTTCGTTTTATATTTCTGTTAGATGTTTTCTTTAGAATACCAACTCTAGAAGTTAAAAAAAAAAAATCTTTTGTGGTTTTCCTTAGGAAATTAATGTCTAGAACTCAAAATAAAAATTGCTTTTATATTTTCTTTCGTGTATTAAGACTAAAAATTAAAAAAAAAAAAAAGAGAATTTTCTTTCAGTACCTCTTTAAAGGTTTTCTTTAAGATATTAATTCCTGTCACGACCCAAACCCCGCTCCGGTCGTGATGGCGCCTCTTGTGAAGACAAGACCAGCCAGACCATTTCAGAACACCACTTTTAAGCAGTTAATCAGTTAAATAACAGTTCGAATATGAATTGATGATATTAATTAACGTAATTACAACCCAACACAGCCCGACCGGGGTGTCACAAGTCACGAGCATCTATAAGAATGAAATTCCCACTTTACAGTCTAGAAATGCACTGAACAAGAATAATGAATAACATAGAAAGACAGTGGTGCTGCGAACGCTGGCAGTCACCTCGCTAAAACCTCTACAACTCTGCCTCCATGCAGCCAATACCCGCTACCGGGTAAATAAATACCTGCAACTGCACGCGAGGTGCAGGGAGTAAAGTGAGTACTCCAACTCAGTGAGTAATAAAGGTAAATAATAGCTGAGCAGCAAGAAATCACGTAAAGCAACCAACATGCTATATAGAAGCCGGGTACAATTTTATGAGAAAACAGTGTAGTCTGTGAAATCTTTAGAAACACCTTGGCTCAGTTCAAATCTATTTGAAAAGGATCTTTTCAATAATTACGAAAATGATTTCAAAACAGTTAGTGCTGATAAGAACAGAGAAGTCCGGCCCTCGGGCACAAATACCACAGTATAACAGGTAAAAGGCAAATAAATATGCAAGATGAGCACATAAAAGTCCGCCCCTCGGGCAATCCCTCGAAAACAGTACCAGCCCCTCGGGCTCACTCTCAGAAACACTCTCAGAACAGTATCATATAGTAATCGCTGCGGCGTGCAGCCCGATCCACATCTCGCTTCGGTGTGCAGCCCGCTCCATTTATTTATCGTCGACGGCGCTCATTGGGGTGTGCAGACTCCGGGAGGGGCCCCTTACGGCCCAAGCGCAATATCAAGCCACCGCGTAACATATAAGACAAGGCCTGAAAGCCTTCTCACATCACACTCGAGGCCTGAAAGCCTCCTCATATAACACTCGAGGCCTGAAAGCCTCCTCACAATACACTCGAGGCCTGAAAGCCTCCTCACATCACTCAAAATATCCTCACATATGGCCCTCGGCCTCACTCAGTCCAGAAAACCTCATAAGCCCCTCGGGCATCAATAAAAATAGTACTGCTCAGCCCAAATAACAGTGGAAAATATCATTTAAGTCTCAAAGTTCAGTTAAAATGGCTGAGTTTGTAAATCAGTATAATCAACAGGACTGAGTTCAAGTAGTATGTCAAATAGTGAGGAAACAGTGATAAAATCCCCGAAGGGTTCAAATAATTGGCACGAAGCCCAAATATGGCAATCAGCCCAAATCATGATAATATCAAATAAGTTTCAGTCAAATACGCGGTAAAATCAATAATCGGGACGGACCAAGTCACAATCCCCAACAGTGCTCTACCCCACGCTCGCTATCCGGCGTGCAAGTCACCTCAATATAGCACTACGGTGTGCAAATTCGGGGTGTCAAACCCTCAGGATATCATTTACAATCATTACTCACCTCGAACCGGTGAAATCTCTAGCTCGCGACGCCTTTTCCCCTCAAACCGGCCTCCACGCGCGTCGAATCTATCCAACATCAGAGCGAATACATCACAATATGCCAATGGGACAATACCCAATCAAAAACAATCGAAAAATAGCAAAAATCTCGAAATTAGCAAAACCCGAGCCCCGGGCCCACTACTCGAAAATCAGAAAATTTAACATCAATGGATTCCTCATGTTCTCACGAGTCTATATATATCAAAATTACCAGAATCGGGGTTCATTTGACCCCTCAAATTCCTAATTTAAGCTCTCTTAGGTTCAAGCCCTAAACCACCATTTTTGACCTTTAGTTCCTTTAGTTTTCAGTTCTAATCCATGTATTTACACCATAAAATCATGTTCTAAGTCCAAGAATTCATACCTGATCAAAGCTCTCGAAACCCTCTTCAAAATCGCCCAAAAACTCTCCAAGTCCGAAGTGCAATATGTTACTCTTTCAAAAATTCGCGAAGAAGACTAATTTAATACTCTGCGCAGTCATCTCGCATCTGCGGTCCCATTTCCGCTGATGCGGGACCGCTTCTGCGGGCACTACTCCACTTCTACGGTTTCCTCTTTAAAATCCCCGGCCGCTTTTGCGGCTCCAATTCCGCACCAGCGGAACCGCTTCTGCGGTCCTCACTTCCGCTTCTGCAAAACCTGCCCTGAGTCCATTTCTGCTTCTGTGACCTTCTCGCCCGCTTCTGCGTGGCCGCACCTGCGGTCCCATAACCGCAGGTGCGAAGATACCAGATATCAGCAGCTCTTTACCATGCAAAAATTCCAAAACTCTCCGTTTAACCATCCGAACTCACCCCTAGGCCCCCGGGACCTCAACCAAAAACACAAACATGATCCAATACCTTATTCAAACTTGCTCCGATCATCAAAACACCACGATTAACACTAAAACCATTAAATTTCATCAAATCCAAGCCTAAGTTCTTCAAATTCTTCCGAAACTCGCATTCGATCAAAAACCCAACCAAACCACCTCTGAATCATCTGAAATTTTGCACACACATCCCAAATCACCTAACGAAGCTACTACAACTCTGGGAATTCCATTCCGACCCTCGGATCAAAATCTCACCTATCAACCGGAATCCGCCAAAATACTAACTTTGCCAATTCAAGCCTAATTCTACACTGGACCTCCAAATTTAATTCCGGTCACACTCCTAAGTCAGAAATCATCCCCCGAAGCTAACCGAAACACCGGAAATCACATCCGAGCCCTCTAACTCATAAGTCAATATCCGGTTGACTTTTCCAAACCAAACCTTCCGTAAAGAGACTAAGTGTCTCATTTCCTACCAAAACCAATCCCAATCAACTCTAACACACCAAATACCGATAATGAAACATGAAGAAGCATATAATGGGGGAAACAGAGCGGTAACTCATGAGACGACAGGTCGGGTCGTCACAATTCCAAAATCCAAAAAAGATTTTCTTTTGAGGTTCTTCTTTGGGAGATTAATGAAAAATAAAAAAAAATTCATTAGAACTTTAGGGTATTGTACATAGAGAAAAAAAATATACTTTATCCTTTGTTTATCTTTAAAGTTTCTTCCTTAGGTAATTACGAATTGAAATCCAAAAACAGTTTTTATTTTTTTCATTTCTCGTTACGAAGTTTTTCTTCAGAGTATCAAATGAAAATTCAAAATATGTTCGGGTTCATTCTTCAGATTTCCTTCCTAAAAAAAGGATCAAAAAATATTTTTCTCTTCCAGGGTTTTTCCTTAATAATTTCTCATAGAGTATCTGTTTCAAAAAAAAAAGAAAAAAGGGAAAAATATTTGCTCGTTGAAGCTTGAGTGTATAATAGGTTATAGAACATTAAGTCTAAAAAATTCAAAAACGAAAAAGGATTTGCTTCTTTTATTTCTCTTTTCTCATCAGAGTAGCCATTAAGGTGAATAAGAATAAGAAAAAAAAAGAGAACGTTGGTTTGTTTACTTTATTCCCGATCTTCCCGAACTACGCAAAGATCTGATTCATGCGGCGTCATGATACGTAGGCAACCTATATAGGGTTCGATCGAATCATTTTTTTTTATTTTTTTTATTAAAAGAAAAGAAAAAAATAAGAAAAAAGGGAAAAGAGATAAAAGAGAGAGATGAAACTATGGGATGTGAGAAATGAGAGGAAAGAAAAGAGTGATAACTAGCAAAAAAGGGGAAGGAAAATCAAGCAGGTGCTAGAGAGAAAGAAAAGAGAGGATGGAAATGAACAAATTGGGGTGATGCCAACTGATCTTCGTACCCTCGAAGTCATTTTAGAACCGATAACTGTCGTTAGGTGCATTGCACATAAAGTGAGATTATCTTATGTTAAATGCCCTAACGCTAATGTGATGGCTTCATTTTGTTATCTTCATAGCAGAAGGGTGGTTGGTTTGTGGTTCTTAAAGTGGTAAATCCTCTCTACAACATAAAGTCAAAAGGCAATGGCAGACAACAACAGAATTGAGTTGGTTGATACTGGTGCCCAAAAGCAATTGGTTGAACAAGGCAATGGGTTGGCTGATGAGGTAAGGATGTTAAGACAACACATGACGAACATGTATCAGGCTTGGATGATTGGGAAGGCACCACTCCCGCCACCACCTAGCTTCCTGGACGCTGCCCTTACCCAAACCGGTCATAGTGCCAGATGATCCCCCATACTCTCCAGATCCACTCGCTTATCACAGCTTTCCCAACCACCCTAGTAGCTCCATCACTCATCCTCCAATTACCTTTCCCAAAAATTGCCCTCCTGTCATATCCACTATCCCCAACAATGAATACCCACTCAAAGCTCATAACGCCCAGTATTACCCCACAGAGGTTGCCCACAAGGTTCCTGATTCATACAAGCAGAGTCCTCGGAATGAGCCTCATGCTGAAAATGAAAAGGTCACAAGAAAAGGGCAAGATGAGATATCGAGGAAGTTGAAAGGTATAGAATAGTCCTTAAGGAGCATGCAAGGGATGGGAAATCAGATTAATATGTTCCTTGATGTTCATCTGCCCGCGGGGTTTAAAGTGCCAAAGTTTAACTTGTATAATGGGCATGGAGATCCGGCAGCCCATCTGAGGGGTTATTGCAGTGAAATGAGAAGTGTTGGCGAGAAAGATGATTTGTTGATGGCGTATTTCAGCGAGGGCTTGACTGGGGCAGCTTTGGAATGGCATAGTCGTCAAGATGTCGGTAAGTGGCATACATTGGGCGACATGGCTCAAGATTTTGTTTGACACTTTCAATACAAATTAGACATCATCCCAGATCGCTCCTCCCTATCTAAGATGGAAAAGAAACCGGAGGAAAGCTTTAGGGAGTTTGGGCTCAGATGGAGGGAGCAAGCTGCTCGAGTCAGTCCCCCGATTGGTGAAAAAGAAATGGTTGAGCTTTTCCTACAAGCCCAGGGGCCCACCTACTTCAGTCATTTGATCCTGGCCTTGGGTAAACCTTTCAATTATGTGGTAAAAATGGGGGAGATGGTAGAAGAGGGAATCAAGTCAGGCAAAATCATGAGTTATTCGGCATTGAAAGGTACTCGAGAAGACATTCAGGACACCTCAGTAAGTTTGGGTGGAAGAAAGAGAAATAGAAAAGATGATCCGGTGGGCATTCCTACTCAACGCTCCCAGCCTCAATATCGACCCCATGGATATCCCCGTGCACCAGATAATTCTCCCCATGGCTACTTCTCTCCACAGAACCCCCAAAGTCGTACATCACTTTCCCAGTACCCTATCCACAATGCACCACCATATGCTCCACACCCATGAGGCCCGCGATGGCCTGCACCACTTCCACAAATGTCTTACCCGCCCCCTCAAGCATATCAACCACCTACCCGCAAAAGGTTCCAACCGAGGCCAGAATACAAAAATGAAAAGACTACATAAAAAAGAATAGACTTTCACTCCTATTGGAGAATCATACGCCAGTCTGTTCCATAGGCTGAGGCAATCAGGCTTGTTGAAGTTGATTCAGATAAAAATGCCAAACCCTCTTCCAAAGAAGTTTGATTTTTCTCAAAGGTGCGCATATTGCTGTGATGCCCCGGGTCATAGCACAGAAAAGTGTTGGCATCTGAAAAAAGCAGTTCAGAAGCTTATTGATGCAGGTGATATTGTCGTGCAAAATCCAGAGGCAGTAGACGCTAGCCAAAGTCCATTGCTTGTTCATAATGAGACGCATTTGGTGGGTATGATTTGTTTTGAAAAGGAATATGAGAATTCTTCTGAGATCCTCGGAGGTCCACATGATGCAAAGCTTTCAGCGCTATCAGAGGTTGATCTTAAGAACGAGCCGGCAAAAGGAACCCAAAAGCAATTTGTTAAGAACGATGTGATAAAGACTTGTGAAGGTCCTAGTATTGCTGATGCGCAAATCAGTGGCTAAGATGTTGTGCTTGGTAATTGAAAAGACGCTCCATCTCTTGGCTAGCCGGGGAGGAGTCTTGGTGGTTTATTTTGGTGTCATTTCTGTTGTCCTTGTTATTTTTAGGGTTGTAATCTGGATATTGTCTTGTGATTCAAACCGTTTTATCCTTTTGTTTTGCCTAATTTGTTTAGCCGTAATAACTCTTTTAGTGTTATCTAGGTTTGTTCTAGGGTTGTAACCCCAGTTTATGTTGCTCACACTCTTCCACCGTCTGTCTAATGCAATTTCCTGTTTTCTATTATTTCTGGTCATTTTTTTGTTTAGTTCTCTACTCCTTTTATAGTTCTTTTCATGCTGGCTCTAGTGACATGACATGCACGCATGATTCTAGGCCCGGTCTTAAAAAGTTAGTTTAATCATAAAATAATGAAATAATTTTGAAGATGATAGGGACACTTGAGGGAAATAAGTAAAAATTTGGACATTTTGAGGTCATTTGAAGCCCGAACCATGTGAAACTGGGGCAGATAGTTTGAAAAGTTAATGGGACGACAAGAAGTTGTTACAAGAGAGTGCGTCCCAACAAATTGAAGCAAGAAACTTGGAGTTCAAGTGCAATTCAAGAAAGTTTTCTCCGAATTGACGGAAGATATCCATTGTGGAGAGGGAATTACCCAACGAGGGTTCTGTACTTGACAAGGCGCTAAAAAAAGTGGAAGGCATATCAGTAATATCAATGCCGAAGCTGCAAAAGAAATATTGTGCATGATCTTCAAATTTTCAGTTCAAGTTGCATGTGTTGTACTTGGTATTCTTAGAGATTGGGAGGCCCTCCTTCTGCTATCTAAACACTTCATCCTTTGTTACCCCTTTGAGCCTTATTTATTTTCTTTCATACCCCTCTCTTGGAATCACTAGCGAAATTTACTAAAGAAGTAAATAAGAAAAGAGAAGAGAAAAGAAAAGGAAAGAATGGAAAAGAATAAAAAGAAAAAAGAGAAAAAGGAAAAGAAAGAAAAAGAGAGAAAGAAAAAAAAAGAAAGAGAAAAGAAAGAAAAAGAAAAAGAAAAAGGGGGAAATAAAAGAAAAAGAGAAGTAACAGCCACAAAGCAATTCCTATGCCATGAACTACGTTCGACCTGATTCCTTTTAAGGATACATAGGCAGCCTCACGGTTCGGTCCCATCAAAATAAAAATCCAAAAGTCCCCAAGCAAAGAAACTGGAGTAGAAGTTGCGGTTTTGCAAAAGATCTGATTCCAAAAGTTGTAATTCTAAACCCATTCAAGTTGTTTTGAGCCTTTATGATATCCTTTCTTTCTAACCCTGTCTAAAAGCCACATTACAGTCCAAAAAAGACCTCCCGGATAATCTTTGAGAGAGATAAGTTTAGACATGCCAAGGGTATATGATGTTTTTACCATGGTTAATGCCTTGCCATCTGCAAAATCAGAGGAAATAAGAAGAAAAGAACAAAATGAGAGAGTCTTATTGGTGAAAACCTTCACAGGCACCATAAGGCGACGGTGAGTTGAGAGAAAGAACAAAATGAGAGAGGCTTGATGGTGAAAACCCTTCACGCACTACAAGTCGAATGAGGATTGTGAATCAGATTGGATAATTGGAGCATTGAAGCCCAGTTTCACGGTTTAGGGGGTATAACAAGAGTTGAACATCAGACTTGCTTGATAGATTAGGCCACAAGGTGCATGTCATGGTCATTAGAGTTGGCATCCACATCTGATAAATTTCTACTCCTTTGCTCTGTTCCTTTTGTCTTGTTTACTTCCTCTTCCAGAGTCTATTTGTTCAAAACAAGTGAGAAATGACTTCATAATTTGCCACCAGTTTTCCAATTGCACAAAACGGGATCTGGCTAGCACATCAAAGTGGCATAAGTCAGGAAAGAACAGCATGCACAACTGAGTTGGTAACAATCAACGTGCTTTGGGATTCATGTGATAAGGTATTTGGGTTTGAACGGATCAAAGGTATTTTCTATGTTAAGGTTGACCAAGAAAGTGGTTAGCCAACAACAAGCAAGGTCTTCCAAGTGAAAATCAAAGTTATCATGGCAAGTGAAGGAGCAATAGACCTCTACGCCAAGGCCGTTGGTTTATGTCAGGAAAGAACAACATGAGCACTAAGTTGGTGACAATCAACATGCTTTGGGGATTCATGTGAAGTACAAAGGTTTGGTATATGTCAATTCATGAACAGTGCAACAGATAGAGGACGATGGGTGAACGGGTCAAAGGTATTTTCTGTGATAAGGTTGACAAAGAAAGTGGCTAACCAATGACAAGAAAAGTCTTCCAAGCTGAAATTAAAGTTATCATGGCAAGTGAAGGACCGATAGACCTCAAGGCCAAGGCCAGTGGGTTAAGTCAGGAAAGAACAGCATGCGCGCCGAGTGGGTGGCAATCGACGCGACTTGGGATTCATGTGAAACACAAAGGTTCAGTATATGTCAAAGCATGAGCACAATGCAACCAATGAATGGTATTGGGTTTGAACGGATCAGAGGTATTTTCCGTGACAGGGGTGATAGAGAAAGTGGTCAGTCAATAAACAAGCAAGGTCTTTCGAGTTGAAATCGAAGTTATCATAGGAAGTGAAGGAGCAATCGCCCTCAAAGTCAAGGCCACAAACCAACCACCATATCTTTAAACTCACAAGTTTTCTTTGATTGAAATAGGGGCAGGAAATTTCGTTTGTTCCGTAGAAACCCTCCGTGAGGAAAAGCCTGGTTTAGGGGCAAGGAATTTTGTTCGTTTTGCGGAGATCCTCCAGGAAGAGAGCGCGGCTCAGGTAAGTTCATTCTCGGCTTTTCAGGACCCTCCTGGATAATGGGATTAGTTTAAAGTTTTCAGGACCCTCCTGGATAATGGGATTTAGCTTTTAAATTCTTAGAGCTTTTGGGTACCATAATTCGATTAACACTCAAAGATGTTCCCGATATCAAACTGGGGCAGAAAAATTTCTTTTGTTTTGTCTGTTTTGTTGTAATCAGGTTCAAAGGCAGCAGTTTCAAAGTAAAAGCAGTGCAAGTGTTGGAAATCAGGCGCCCACCTGGAGAACAAAGGGAAAGCAGCAAGGTTCAAAGGAGTTCAGCAATCAGGAGCCCACTTGGAGAACAAAGGGAAAGCAGCAAGGTTTAAAGGAGTTCAGCAATCAGGAGCCCACCTGGAGAACAAAAGGAAGCAGTTCAAGGAGAAGCATTGCAAGTGTTGGAAATCAGGAGCCCACCTGGAGAACAAAGGGAAAGCAGCAAGGTTCAAAGGAGTTCAGCAATCAGGAGGCCACCTGGAGAACAAAGGGAAAGCAGCAAGGTTCAAAGGAGTTCAGCAATCAGGAGCCCACCTGAAGAACAAAGGGAAATAGTTCAAGTTTCGAGGAAAAACAGCGCAGGTGTTGGTAACCAGGAACCCACCTGGAGAACAAAGGGAAAGCGGCAATGTCAAAAGGAAGACGGTTCAAATTCAGCAATCAGGTGCCCACCTGGAGAACAAAGGGAAAGCACCTCAAAATACAATTCAAGGCAGCAACAAAGGAAGTTTACCCGGAAAGTACAAGTCAACAGAGCAACAGAAATTGCAAGATCATGTTTGAAGAAGTATAGATAGGATTCTTGTAATTCATAAAGCATAGCTTAGGCTAGCTTCTTTTATTTTGTTTTGGTGTAATAAGGAGTTCAGTAAGCAGTAGCAGCAGCGATAGCAACAGTGAAATCACAGCTTCCTGGTAGTCCCAGCTACCAAAACTTCCGGAACTACACTAACCTAATTCCTTTTTAGCCGAGGATATGTAGGCAGCCTCGGAAGCAGGGTGCGGTCAAATCATTCAAAAAATGCTTCCCACGGAGTATTCAAACGGGCAAAAATCACTCGTATCCGCTCACTTTATCTTTGAACGAAAACTCTTCGTGTTTCCGAGCAAAGAGGGGCAGCTGTTAGCACGTGATTTTTGCCCTATGTGAATTACTCCCATAAATTCAAGAAAATAAATTCTTCCCATTATTTGCAATTTCGTTGATTTTTGTAGCATTTTTGTTAATTATTTGCATTTGTCTGTGCATGTATATTTTATTTAAATCATGAAAAAATATAAAATACTCTGCATTTGCATTTAGGATTTAATTTTACATTTTTAGGTTAATTAGTAAATTAGTTGTTTTACAAAAATGAAAAAATCACAAAAAATAACTCATTTTGCATTTTTACTTTTTACTTTTTAATTTTATAGTTTTTCTTTAAATTTAGGAGTTAATTAATTCTAATAATTATTATATTAGATAATTAGTTTAATTTTGTAAATTAATATAGTTTAAGAGTCCAATCTAGGTTTTAATTAATTGAAAAGAAAAAGAAAACTAAAGAAAAAGAAACAAAAGAGAAGGAGAATTGGAAATGTGTTTTAAACTTCGAAATTGGGCCAATCCCAATAGAAAACCCAAACAAAATCTGATCCAATCCCTCCTAACTCGCCCCAGCCCAGCCAGAAACCCGGTCCAATTCATTCAGGTGTAGAGACCCTTGAAACGACGTAGTATGGGGGGCAATACTACGCTGTTTTGAGTTCAATGGTGTTAAGCTAATCCGGGCCCTTCATCTTCCATCATCCAACGCCCGAGGAAGCTTCAGTAAATTCATATAAAATTTTCCAAACAACCTAGGACCAAACCACTCCTCCGTCTCTCTCGTCTCAGACCTAAACCCTAGAGAACCCGCCGCCCTGAAATTCCTCAGCCATCTCCGGCGGCGGCGTGGCCTAATCGACCCCAAATTCCTCCTCCACAACCCCCCACACCCCATGGAATATGAATCCATCACCACATATCCTCAAATCCCCACCAAATCGGGTCAGTTTCAGATCTAAAAGAAGAAGAAGAAAAAGTAAAATCTCCCCAAGTCTTCGAGCTTCCAAGAGCGATTAGGGCTGAAACTGGTATTGTTCGTCTGTTCTCGACGAGAACACGCGATTGATGCCAATTTCGGATCAAATCAAAGTCTGCCTGAGGTTTGTCAAGCCCTGTCCGTCTGCCTATTTAGGTATCTCCGTTCTTTTCTTATTTTTTTCCGTCTTTTGTTTTTGTTCTCATCCCCGTCCCCTTCTGTTTCTTCTCTTATTTTACTGTTTTAAAGTCGTTCTGTTTGCATGATTAGGATCGAGTCATTTCGGTTTATAATGTTCAGATTAATCTCTCGGATTAGTATTTACTAGTTTTCTTTTTTACTTTGTTTTTATTTATTTATTTAGTTCTGCTTCGTGCGAAGATTTCATGTCTAAAATTCATAAATGGGGTTATGTTGGTTTTCTTAGTTTGCGTGAAGCCCAAAGAGCTGTTTGAAGCTCGATGTTACAGGGGGCCCAAAGGCATTTGGGCAATTTGGTTCAAGGTTTAGTGTGAAGGTAATTAGTAAGTCTTATAAGGGTATTTGGGAGAATTTAATAAGAGGAACCTTTTTACAACTGCCTGGAAATTTCCAGGAAAGTGGGGTTTGGGTTAGTTTAGCAAATAGAATTTAAAATCGGGGACTAGCTTGCAAGAATGAAAATTTGAAAAGGGGCAATGGGCAAAATCTGAAACCAATTCTGCTGCCCTAGAAGTCCTCTATAAGAGGCTTGTTTTCTTCTCTTTCAAAAAAAAAAAAGAGATTACAGATAAAAAAAAAGCTGAAAAACTTAGAAACAAACGGCTGAAAGAAATACTCAAAAAGGGAACACTGAAGTTTCTGCATTTTTGTTCAAATTTGCTTGGGGTCTGTCTTTAATCTTCTTAACTTGGAACCTTCAAAATATTTCTAGTTCATTTGGGATTCAAAATTGTTTAAAAAGCTGGTTTGTTGCTGCTTGGTTTTGCCGAGTTACTGCTGCTGCTTCCTATTTACCTCAGGCTGTTTTTTCTTGTTTATTTGCTGTATTCAGGTACACATCTCGAATTCTGAACAATGTAAAAATGGTTTGTTGGATTTGAAGAATGAAGATCCTTAGATTTTACTCAATATCTTCTTTGTCTTTTCATTTGACTTGTAGCTTACTTCATTCGTTTTAATATGCTAAGAACTGATGCTGTGTATCTCTTAGTCGTAATGAACATTGGAGGAATAATTTTGTTTTGTTGTTTAATATAAAGTATAATAGTTTGTTACATTAGGAGATCATGTTATTCATGGACTGTGTGTGAACTTTGTATGCTGGTGGGAGCAAGGGATCTTAATATAATTTAAGGGTTAGATTGTATGTCATGGGTGTTGAATTATCTCGTGATTTGGTTAGGATCAGCTGTATGTGTAAATGTTCCTGCTATTTTTGTCAGTATTAGCTTCGTAATTCGAATATCAGTACCTTCTTTTTGTTGTTTGAGTTGTTGCATTATTTCTGTTGAAAAATGGATCAAAAGGGGGGAAGGGAAATAAAGTCCAAGAGGACCTCCATGTTGAAATTTGTTTCTTTGTTTAAAAGTATTGGGCAAATGTTGGCCCATATTCGTTGATCTGCTGAACATCTAGTTCGAAATGGTTTTTCATAAACGTTTTCTTTTTTGTTTGGTTTTGGGATCGATCTTGGTCCCTGTTGGAGCCTCTACTCCCGTTTGCTCTCCTTGAGGGTTATAGGGTGAGAATCCCACCCGATTTGGCAGGCTTGGGCATGATCTTCGAGCCCAGCATTTCATTTAGCTGCTACTGTCGGGTTTGTCTATAGCAGGCCTGGCCCAAACGCATGGAAATCTAGCTCAACTTCAATAGCTAAGTAAAATTTGCTTTAAATCTTAAGTTAAAGTACTTCTTTGGTTAAATTGAGGTGTGCCGTTTTCACCATATCACCCATGGCCCTCATATGAATTATTAATTTAATATTAAATAAATAAACTTCGTAGTTTGCTTTAGGCGCGTTGAATATATAATTATCATGGCTATTAAAGTCCGGGGGTGCATCTCATGTGACCCGGTTCTAATTTTCAACAAGGTTAAATAGAACGCGTCGTGACTCACGGGTGCATTTCATACAGCGTGGCTCGCGTTGTGTTTCAAATAACCTTGAATTTTCCTTAAATAAATAAAAGCGGTTTAGAAGTTAAAAATGCACACAGTCTTGAAAGTGTTCTAAAACCAGATAATTAGGCCAATAATAACGGTTGAGCGACCGTGCTAGAACCACGGAACCCGGGAATGCCTAACACCTTCTCCCGGGTTAACAGAATTCCTTACCCGGATTTCTGTGTTCGCGGAGTGTAAGACAGAGTCAATCTTTCCTCGATTTCGCATTTGAACCGGTGACTTGGGACACCATAAATTATCCCAAGTGGCGACTCTGATCTTAAATAAATAATCCCGTTTCGATTGTCACTTAAATTGGAAAAATTCTCTTATACCCTTCCGGGGGTAGGAAAAAGGAGGTGTGACATTCATGTTACGTTCCTTATGATTTAATGTTATTTTGATGTTACTAATTTTGATATGCAATTTCAATATTATGTTCATGCTTCATAATATTAATATATTTAAAATATTCTATAGAAAATTTTGGGAGCCACAATTACCCCAAAAAATCATATTATTTTGAAAAATATAACTTAGGTTATTATAACTCTCTAATTAAGTAAAGAGAATATGCTATGCAAATTGCATAGGTTTAAACCCCTTCAAATTGCTTGATTTACGGGGGTTCCAACCGCCGTAATATTTTCCTCAAAAAAGTTTCAAATTGATTAAATATTGAAAATACAGGGGTTAAGTTGCCGCTAAATCAACCGCCGCTAATGATACCAGCGATCACGAAAAAACCCCCGCAAATTGATTGCGGCGACAAATATTGCAGGGCTTTTGAAAACCGCCGCGAAAACAATTTGCGGGGTTGCTGACCCCCGTAATTTGCAAATTTAACCCCCGCAAATAGCCCCTTTTTTGTAGTGATATATGACCAATAACCCGGTTCATCACAAGAGAACTAAGCATATAGATGTTAGGCATCACTTTTTGAGGGACAACTATGAAAGGGATTTTATCACTATGGAATTTTGTGCTACTGACAAGCAAATAGCTGACATCTTCACAAAAGCTCTAAGTAGCGATCACTCTGAAAGGAACAGGTTAGAATTAGGGATGATTAAGATCTCCTAAAAGGACCAATTCAAAATTCATAATCGAAAAAAATAAAAATAAAAATTGGTTAGAAAATCTGTAAATTTTGTACATAATTATATTAGATTTTGCTCAATATCATACTTTCAATAGTATACTCTTGTGCCATGTGCTAAAATGACTCAATAATCTCTAATGATATTATCTCTATGATCTTTGAAAGTTCAGACTTACACAAGAGATTTCTCAGTGATGAACCTGGTTCATCAACAATTACTTGGTATGTATTCAACACTCCGCATAAATTGGAATAACTATATTTGGATCATGATTACAAGAAGAGTCCCATATAATCCCAAATCCTTTTTGGACTTATCTGTGGCAAAATGAACCAGTTCCGTTCAAAAGAAGTCCTAACCAAATTAAGTGCGCAAATTCTAGGGATAGACTCCAACGTCTTTTCAAAACTGAAATTCAGTTTGATTAGACTTCTGCAAAGCTGTCGTTACCCCATTAATCACTCCTATTTAAATTGATTAGGCTTTGTGTCTTCTTCACTTCACCTTTTCAAGCCGTCAAAATACTCCCTATCTTCTCTTATCTTCCAAACATAATCTAACTTCTTTTCCTTCATACCTAAGCACTAAAATGGTAAATACCTCTGTAAATCCTTCATCACTACCACAAGAAACCATTTTCACACCTTCTATCACCCCTTCAACTACACCAACCTCTATGAAAAGAGTAAAGATGATGGCTCGCAATGTTGTCGCTAGTGGAGAGCAGATCAAGAAAATAAACAAACAATTGAAAGCGGGTAGGGAAGAAGAGCCCTATAAATCTGATGAATCTTTCAAATCTGCTATTGAGGGAGAAGAAACCGTTTCTTCTGAGACTGAATAGGTAACATCTGGCCCTTAAGTTATTCCTGAAACTATCTCTGAGGTTGCTACGGATTTGGAGAATAGGTATGTGCTGGTAGGATCTATAGTAGGTGTTGAAACTACTTAGTCTAGAAATGTTGGTGGTAAAAATGAAAAAGGAAAAGAAAAAGAGAGTGAGGGTGCTTGGAGTACTGTGAGAGGTAAGGGAAAATAAGTGGTCGGTTCTTCACCCACTCCTATTGGTCTAACTGAAGAATCAGGAGCCATGGTTGTTTGGGGTGACGAATCTGCTGGAATGGAGGAGAGTGTGAGAAAAACAGGGGGAAGTGGGTCTAAAGAAGCTGCTGAGGGGCTGGTTCAACTAGGGAAAAATGTTGATGAATCTGTTCCATCTGAACAGGAAACGCTTGCAGACCTACAAAAAAGGGTGACTTAAATTTATAATCCAAAGAAGAAGGGAAGTTCTAAAGTTAAAACCCCTAGCACTGCTAGAGCAAAACAGAAAAGGAAGGCTGCCTATTCTATCCCTGTAGAAATTTCTCCCATAAGAGGAATAGCTAAAGGGACTCAGAAGAAGCAAAGTGGGGGTGAACTGGAGAAAGCCTTAGAAGAAAGTAAAATAAAAGTTGCTGCTGAGGGTATAAAACCCCGGTTTTTATGTCGTGTGATTATTTTGGAGGTGACGCACATGCTAGGTGACGGGCGTGTGGGCGTGCACCGAAGGATTGTGACTCGGTCCATCCTGCGAAACTGTAAAGTCGAATAGCTCATTGTTAACCACATGTTTCCCTCTGTTTTATAGAAATTTGACTGCAATTTATGTTACAAATCATGCTTAGGCCATATGATATCACTGTTGGGACCCGTTGAGGTCATGTACTTGTTGAATTAGCTACTATTTGTTGTCTTGTACTCAATAATGATTTTTTTTCTGCGTATCATACCTCTGTCTTTTCTTGTTTCTTGTTGATACATGTTATTATCTCTGCTTGGGCTGATTTATATGATTTCCGACATCCCGAGGGACCCGAGAGGTTAGTGACTGAGATAGGGCCTGAGTGTCGAGCTGTGAGCTATGTGAATGTATATGGATCGGGTTGCACGCCGCAACGATATAGCGTTTGGGCGGAAGGAGCCTTTCCGAAGTCTGTACACTCCCCAACGAGCGCAGGTACCTATTGAGTGTGAGTACAGAGGGATGAGAGCCGAGTGATTGAGCTGTTGAGATGAGTTGAGTGACTGCTGCCTGAGAGGCTGTCTTGTTTTCAATTGTTGTTAAACTTAGTTGCTATCTATCATTGTTGTAAAGTTCCGAAATATTTTATATCCCTGCCATAGTCACGAGTCTGTTTATAGTCGCGACTGTTGTCATAGTCAACAAGGTTGAAACTTCCAGGAAAAAACTTCGAATTGGGAGGGAGATCCTCTCGGTGAACTGACCGTACCCCAAACCGACACAGGTGAACAAGTAGAGTATACTAGAGCGCTTGAGAGAACCATGTCGAAGGAACTCGGCAAAATAACCCCGTAACTTCAGGAGAAAGGGTGCTCTCCTATCTTTTGATTAGGAAAGCGGCACATACCAGGGGGTAGAGACTGTTTATTAAAAACACAAGACTCTGCTAAGCGGTAACACGATGTATAGAGTCTGACACCTGCCCGGTGCTGGAAGGTCGGAAGGAGAAGTATTATAAGCTTTGAATGGAAGCCCCGGTAAACGACGGCAGTAACTCTAACTGTCCTAAGGTAGCGAAATTCCTTGTCGCATCTCTTGAAAAAGAGCATTTTTAGTGGAGCCTTAGCAAGTGAACCCATAGGAACAGTGCCCTTCTTCTTTGCAAAAAAGCTTCTGAATTATCATCACATCAGTAGGCGCAGAAAGCAAATCTTGGTATTGACTTATTGAAAATCTCTTTGAGATTGCTTAGACAAATCTTTTTGTGTGAGGCCGTTGTTCCCCACCTTTCTTACCCATCTTCAAAGCTACTTTCTCAACAAGCTCTAGCTCTAGAGCTTTGTAAAAACTCACTTCTTTATCATACGTTTACTTGAACTTGAAACTGTATAAAACTGATTTGACTTAAACCGCCGTATTTGGAAGCATGTCTATCCTTTACTGAAATTACGGAAAATGAACCATAACTGCGTTTCTCATCACTATCTTCAATTTCTTATTTATTGTTGTTACTGACAAAGTTGGATGTACTCACGTTAATCCCTGCACCCCGTGTGCAGATCCAGGTATTTCCGGACACGGAGGACGTTGATCTCGTGCGTGGTTGAGTACCGGAGACTTACGAGGTAGCTGCCGGCCTTCGCAGTCCTTGTCTCTCCTTTCTTGTTATCTTTTCTTTCCTGTATTGGCATTTTGGCACAGACTATTGTAGACTCTGTTTCTAGACTGGTTGTTTAGATGCTCATGACTTAGTGACACCCCGATGTCGGGCTATTTTCTGTACTTATGTTTTGGGTTTAACCCGTTTTTATGAAAAACTCTGGTTATTGTAAATGACTTAATTCATTTCTGTTAAATGTGGAAATTGTGTTGAAAATATCGGCTTGCGTAGTATCACGATAGGCGCCATCACGACGGGTTAGATTTTTTGGTTGTGACATTTTTAATCCTGGATAACTTATTCCAGAATTAGTAATTAAACAAGGGATACGGCGTTACAGTATTTTTATCTCAAAATTATTTTTGCTTATTCATTAATACCAAACGACCCCTTAGTTTCAACGTTGATTGGGCTTCATCCTGATCAAGTAACTGTAGAAATCCCTTCATAAAATAGGGCCACATGATACAGAAATGTGTACACACTCCCCATTAGATTCCATAATCGAAATATACTCATTGAATTAAATAGCAGGAGTTCCACTATATAATTTAAGAAATTCCATCCCTAGTTCATACAACACTGTCCATTCACTTATGACACAAACCATGATAAAACTAATCCTAAATAATGAAATATATGGCTTAATCTCAACGTATATAGCTTGAAAAAATCCTTAATGATTTCCAATGGTGTAATATCTTTGTAAATCTCCATTATCCGTAAAATAACATATTAGACTCATCAACTTATATCCCAAGTGAAATGATATTTGAATGACGCAATTGTCCTTAAATTCATGTGATTATTACGAAGAGGTGTGATGGCAGACTCAGGATGCACTATCACGCTCTAAAATCTTGTAATCTTGTCATCCATTAGTGTCAAGCGATTCGAGATAATGCATCACCAAATGGCTCGGTGGATGGTTAGAATCTTTCGGTGCTTACTCAGAGGTCTCGAATTTTATTTTTTTGATTTAATTCCATCTACCCTGGCTTTTACCTCCTGTGATGATGGGGTTTTTGCTTGACCCCTACCCTGTATATTGATGAGCCAAATATTACAAAGGAGAGCGATACAAAACCAAAAATCTCCTAGAACTACTAGCTCCAACAAAGAAAAAAACATAATATTGCACTAATCCATAAACAAAATGTGCAAAACACTAAAATTAGGATAAAACTCCGGCCGTTACGAAAAAATGTGATCTTGGATTAAATGTTGAATCGCTTAAAAAAGGATTGAAATATGGTTGTGGAAATTACACAAGATAATGGTCCTACCTGGTTACGAAAAAAATGTGATCGCTTAAAAAAGGATTAACATATGGTTGTGGAAATTACACGAGTTAATACTACACTCTTTTTTATATCATGGGGTGAGAAATTAAAAGAAGCTTCTAACAAGTGAGTACTAGCAATTCCAATGAGATTCAAGTCTCCCCTCCAAGTAAATGCAACATTCAATATGAATTTACTCGTTAAAAATGAAATTGATTAAACCATGTTTCCTTAATTTGAAAAGAATCACCAAAATAAATTGAATAAATCAAACTAAGCCAAAATCCCAGTCAATTATGGCGGAGCCGATTCTGAAGGAAACCATGTACTCATACAAATGGCCATGGCCGGCCAGCTTCCATGTCCACAACAATACTTTTACTATTTACATTTTTTCTTTCACGGGTTCAAGCCATTTAAGCAGTCACTAATTCTTCGGATCATGCGTGAACGCGAAATGCTTTGTACATCAGGCACCTTTCCTAGCGTTTGCTGCGCTTCTGTAAATTTATCTTAGCCACCATTGACAGCGATCTCTTGATCTTCCTGACAAGAAATCTAAATGGATAACTTCTTGATGATGATTAAGCTCAGAAGAGAGTGCATTTGGCTTTAGATGATTTCTACATAATGGGCAAGTCATATTGCGTCCACAGTTCATCCACCTATCCAAACAAACCCTATGAAAAACATGATCACATCTCAACTCTCTCACTTCTTCTCCTTCTTCAACCTTGCACAAACATATAGCACATTCCACTGAATCCAAATTAGACCCCGAATCGTTCTCGAAACGCCTTATTCTAAGCTCATGAGGTGTTGTAGCTGCATCTTCAGAAATGGCAGTGAAGTTGTAATTACAAGAATGAGAGAAAGATTGAAATAGGACAACATTCCAAGCCCATTTCAAATTTGTAACAATAAAGTCTATGTAGTTTAGTATTTTTGATTGAGGAAACATTTGAAATGCTTTTTTAAAGATGTAGCTGAAGATAATACATAGAAAGAAGAAGGAGATGGCTAACGAAGATGGACTCATTTTTTTTAAGTGATTGTTGAAATCTTGAGAGATAATTAAGTTGGGGTTTGGGATTTTGTTGTAGGGGAATAATATGCACACTTAGCTATATAGTTATCTAAAGGCAGTTCCTAGATAACTGAACTGATATTAAAATAATATTATGTAATTATTTGCATTAAACATGGTGTACACAAAGTTTGAATGTAGAGCAACTTATTTTGACTTAAAACGAAAATGCATATGTGGCGCCGTCTTTGTTGTCAAGAATGAATAGTTTCAACCTTGTACTACACTGGCTTTTATTAAATATTAGCTTCATAATTTTCCTGTTTATAATTTCTGACCAAATACATAAAGTAAAATGTTACAAAAAAGGAACGCAATTAATTTTATATTTCTTAATTTATAGTTTTTGGAAATGGAGATGAAAGAAGCAGTTAGCCTGCAAAGTACAATAAAAAGTAGTTAAGTACATTATTATTTGTAATTTTTATTTTATGAAAGCCTTGAGTAGTTTTGATCTTCATTTACAAGATGGACAGTATAACTGATAATAGGTGAATTTGACTATAATCACACCTTAAATAATCACCTTCTTGTGTAGTTTTAATGCTAAAAGTGATGACAAAATGCTCTTATTAGTGCTTTTCATGATTTGTAGGTGATATATGTATAAAGAAGGCTAAGGAGCAGTTTTGGAGTCAAAAGTGATGAAAAAGAGGCCAACTGTGAAATTTCCCAAGTGACCCGTGCAAAAACAGGCCGAAGATTCAGAGAACTGGATCCACCGCGGTTCCACCGCGACCGCGGCAGAACCGCGGTGGGAAGCAACTGCAGAAGATTGAGATTTCGCGAGGGTGTTTGGCCGCGGTTCTACCGCGACCGCGGCAGAACCGCGGTAGGCGCAGTAAACTTCAGGGACCAAAGTGTCAATTACGGGATTTTTAGACCTAAACCCTATTTAAAACATTAGACTTCGCCCAAGAGAGGTATGTATTGATTTTTAAGGTTTCTTAGCAAGCAAAAACCATTGTGAGAATATACTCTAAACATCTTTCTTCTTTTCTTTTGATTTTATGATGAATCCAAGCTTAGTTTACTTTCCCATAGCCATGAGTAGCTAAATTCCTTGTCTAAGGCTTTGATGGAACCTATTGGGTGATGAACTTCTTGTTTATGTGAATACAAATTGCTAGTTTAATCTTTATTTGTTCAACTTCGTGTTCGTTGTAGTTAATTGACAGGATCCTCAATTAGCTGTGCCTATTTAGTGTGCATAACTTGGAAAAGAGTGCATATTTAGAGTATTGTTGAACAACACCACTCCTAAATTATTAGAGGAATCTATAATTGCGGGTTTAAAGGCGGGATTAGGAATAACGAAGCCTTGGGTGCAATCTAAAGTGAATTATGCTAAATAAAGTAAGCTAGTGTAGCTCGTGAGAGTGCAATAGTAGATTACTGTAATTACTCGGGAGAGATTTGCGGTAAGATTAGCGTTCATGATTGATAGAGATGTGTGGGTAAATTTGTATGAGCATAAACAGAAGGGATTCCATCAATAGGGAAAATCATTGCCTTAGTTTTTTTCTCATAATTGTTTACAACCCTTTTAATTTAGTTACAGCCATTTAGTTACTTGCAAGCTAGTTATTAAAGAACACTCAACTGAGAATTTGAATATTTGAGAAGCTGGTTCTGAAGACTTGGTGGGTCTGAAGATAGCGGTTGATAGGTTAACTCTCTGTGGATTCGACCCTGGGCGTAATACTCGGGTTATATTTGCAACATCCGCAGAGTCCTTTTTATAAGGCATAGTTGGGCGTGATCAATAACCATTTCAGAAAAGGAGAAAGAAACTATAGAAATCGAATAAGTTTAAATTCGATGAATTGTCAGTTTAAGAAGATATTTATTTAACCAACTCAACACAATTAAAAGTAACTGTATATAATAATTATTGATCGATAACATAGAAAAAGTGGCAAGTAATCGATTTAAACCTTAGTATAGCGTTAAAAAGTGTTTTATAAAACTAGTGTATATAAACTTTAATGTAAAAGGAAAAATAAATAAGGAAGAAGCAGGTAATAATAGACGAGGAGGAAATTGGAGACAGAATAGTAGTCTGACGAAGACAAGTCAAACTCCATGCATGTTGTATCTCTGGGCCATAGCATTTTTGGCGGGAAACTATATAATATAGCTGCTATCAAAAATAATAACCGGTAAAAATATATAATTTTATATTTGTACATATAATATACATAAAATATATGTATTTTTGATACATAATGAAAATATTTTTTGTATATATTCGACTTATGAATATAATTTATTTTTGGCCGACCGACAGATATATAATTTGCTATTTTTAATAGGCAATAGCATAGACCCAATGCTGTATCTGTGGGGCATAACATCTTTTTATCTGCTATGGATAGGAGTGACTTTAACCCGAAGCAAAAAGTAATATATGGAGTGCGGAGTGCCAAGATACTATATTCGACTGTTTCAAGTGGATCAATTGGAAGACTGAGAGACAGAATTTGTCACGACCAACTAATGATACGTACAAATTTGTCTTTCAGGCTATGCCATGTCGAGCTCCAAAAACATGCGTATAGGTAAGTTTATATTGTGATTTATAAAACTCTTTATTTTCCTTTGCCATTCTGATGGGGGATTCACCTAAGGTGACATATGCACCCCTTCTTCAAAAGCAAACTTAGGGCCTGTTTGGTTGGCTTGTAGGTAGAATTAGTCATATTATAAAATTGGCTAGTTGGGACAATTAATTATTATATAAAAAACATTATTTTATACCTTGTTCGGTTGTTATTTTAATTTTTCTCATAGAATGTTATATTTTTAACTTATGTGAAAATTTATGTATTATTTTATGTATGATAGAATGCGTAATAAGAATATCCACAGGAACAATATAATTTAACAACTGTATCGAGAGTTCAAAAATGACGAAAATTCGATTATCTTGGGAGAGTCTCTTTCAGCTAATTAATAGGATAAGTCTTCACTAATGTCGCTTAATTAATAACAAAATCTCAGAAAATAAAATAAAATTTTAAAATAATCAGCTAGCATTTACGACGTTCCACTATTCTGCTTGTAATAATTTAGTTCACCCAAAGAGCAGAGGCATAAATAGGATTTGATGTTTATGGGTTCATATAGATACCTCAAATTATTATACAATAACAACTGGATTTACAATCAAGTATTTATGAATATTTAATAAATTTCTTAATACATATACATGGTATAAATAAAAAGAATTGAATTCACGTGAATCCATTCTAATTGATAGCTCCGTCTCTGTCAGAGAGCATGAAAATTATGGTTTTCATATTTTCCATCCATTCCAATGATCGAATTCTTTTAAACTCGTTGTAAAGTATAGTATTTACCAGGAATTCCAATTTTTTACGTTTGCATGTGTCCAAATATTAATCTGATAGACCAAGTATAAAAGGGACGCTATTGTTGATGAACAATTTGCAATAATTAACTCCGTATGAAGCATATCATATAATATAGATTATTCAAAACAAAAAGAATAAGAAAAAGGAAGAAGACTGAGTTGGTATAATATAACGTTAACTCTCTGAAGATATGAGTCCGAAACTACTCTTTTTGAAAGTTTCAAACATTGTACTTGAAAAGAATATATTGAGTAAATGTACTGGCAATTTACAACTTGATAATTTAGTTTCATTTGTATACACGTAAAAAGAAGCGCAACGCAAAGAAATTAAAAGAATTAGATCACAGATTCACATGATTCAAGAAGTTGCATTTACTTATACTTTATAGCAAGCAAAGACAATAGAAAAATCTTGCCTGAGTAAAAGATAGAAGGGATTGTTTATACATAAAGAACCAAACATTAGATTTTCGTGGCCCATTATAAAGTCTGTGAGCGCATTTCTAAGTCCGAACTAACAGTATTACTAGCGGATTTGACTGTTACAATTGACATCAATGTTATCCTTGTTTATCTTAAAATCGGATAACAATTAAATTTGTAAGTGATTTTAAGGATACGTGTATTAATTTGACATAAATCGATGAATTGAATAGTAACAAAAGCGAACAATGGTAAAATAAATTCGAACTGTGTGACTTGAACAGATGAATCTCACTTGAACTGGATGCAATTCAAACGATATCAGATATAGAAGAACAGTAGCTTGCAGAAAGAAAATAATGTTATATTGCCTTGGGATGCGTGTAACAATGTGTTTTACAAATAATCAGATCCCCTTTATATAGTAGGGGAGTCATCGTTTCATCAGGAAAAGTAATAATAACGTTGTAGAAGAAAAATGTGAAAGATAACAATGAGTAATAAATAGCAATGCATTGATTAAATTTTGAAAATATCCAAAACAAGTACGGCTCGATAACTCGAGCAATTATTTCAAAACAAAGTGCGTCTTTAAAACAAAATTACTGTAGATGCCTAGCATGGCTATAAAAACAAATCAGGCTAACTTGCCAAGCTACATAGGAACTCGGCGGGCCCGGGATGGTGTGTCAGTCCAATTCCTAAGAACAGCTCCCTTCTCCACAGTCTGAATGGTGAGGCTTTCTTCCTCCTCCTCCTCAACTATCGCACTGTAATCCATATCCTCGTCTTCCAGGAATAGGTTTCTTAGTCCAACCAAAACATCTTCCTCTGTAGATCCCCATATTGTATCGACCTGATGAAAAGTCTGACCCAGATATGCCACTGTTTGCTCGAGAGCGTAATAAGGACCACGCCATGGTGGCGACCAGTCATTATACTCCTGCTAGGTGTATGGGTACCCAACCCGAAAGTTGTGCCGTGACGTTTCAACCATATCGGCTTGGTAATGCCTTGAAGTTCCTTCCCAAGTCCTTTGCCGGGTTCATATCCAGACCATGCCAGTATGCTTTGTATTTTGTTACTCCACCACTTGTCATTCTCAATTGCGTTGACATGTCTAATGTGGTGATAAATTTCTCCACCCAGCCTTCTTCTATTCTTGGTGACCGGGATAGTTTGACTGGTGTAGATGGGGTTACTTCCATCTCCGTGAATGATTACCTCCTGGTAGTTCCACTCGTACTTCACGGCCTGTTGCAGCGTGGAAGCCACAACTCCAGCGGCATGTATCCAAGGGCGACCCAATAGAAGATTGTATGTAGTTGATATGTCAAGCACTTGGAATTCAACATCGAACCAAGTTGGCCCCATATGCAGGAAAAGGTTAATCTCCCCAATCGTGGCCCTTTGAGACCCATCAAAGGCTTTCACGTTCATACTTCCTGCCCGTATCTCGTGGAAATCTTTGCCCAATCTTTTCAGAGTAGTCAACGGACAAATATTGAGACTCAAGCCCCCATCTATTAGGACCCTGGCAATGAATTTGTCTTCGAATTGTACCGTGATATGCAGTGCCCTGTTGTGACTTAACCCTTCAGGCGGTAGTTCATCCTCATGGAAGGTGATCTTATGACTCTCCAGCACTTGCCCTACCATGTTGGCCATTTCTCCACTAGTGATGTTGTTAGGCACAAAAGCTTCATTTAACACCTTCATCAGAGCAATCCTATGTGCTTCAGAACTTTGCAATAGCGACAGGATGGATATCTGGGCGGGAGTCTTGTTTAAATGATCGACGACTGAGTATCCCCTCACCTGTACTTTCCTCCAAAGATCATCCGGTCCGGTTTCAATGACAGGTTGCTTAGTAGCAGCCTCCTTGCTCGGACCTCCCAAATGTTCGAGTGTATAGATCCTTCTTGTTCTGGTCATTCCCTGTGCGGCATCAGATTCCTCCATCTTTGCTTTTCCCTTTTGCCTGGCTTCCGTAACATAGTCCCACGGTATGGCGTTGGAATTGAAAGGAGGTGTGGTTGCTACTGTCACTGTGAAGGGTGTGGCCACTTCTACCTCAAATGGAACGGGTGTGGCTGCAAGTGGTGCCATATCTACCTCAAATGGAACTGATGCAGTTACCTCAACTTCAGCTGACGGCTGTACCTGTATCACATAGGAGTGAGTGTGACTGCAGGTTTAAAGTCATCGCCTTCCCGAATAAGCCCGATTGACCCCTTAGGATCCCATTCTTGATCCGTCTCTATCACATGTACCCCTCTCCCCTATGATCTGGAAGAGGATTGTTGCGGACGTTGGGTGCAACTTCCTTCGCCTGTATGACCTTGTTATCAATCACTGTCTGGATCTTATCTTTCAGTGTCCCTCACTCGTCAATGGTGTGCCCCTTCATACTGGAATGATATGCACAGGTTTTATTTGGGTTGACCCATTGAGATGAATTCTCCATTGCCACAGCAGGAATAGGGGTGACATAACCAGCAGCCTTCAATCTTTCGTACAATTGGTCGATGGGTTCACCAATAACGTTGTATTGTGTGGGTGGTTTGCGATCAAAGTTAGGTCGGGGTTTCTGGTAATTTGGACGAGTTAGAGGTGAATGATAGTAGGCTGGCTGGGTGTTATAAGTGTGATAGGCGGTGGCGGGTTGGGAATATCTGGGAGGTGATGGTTGGTACGTAGGTGGATGTGTTTGATATGTGAGCGAATATTTTGGGCCTTGGGCCACCATTACTGCCCTACTTCTTTCTTCTTTGATATGCCACCTGATTGCAATGCTTTGTTCGTGGCCTGCAGTGCCTCAAAATTTGTCACCATCCCACTTTTAATACCTTCTTCAATCCTTTCTCCGAGTTTGATGATGTCGGAGAACTTGTGATTCTCAATGACCATTAGCCTTTCATAATACTGTGGGTCTTGTGCCCTGACAATAAACTTGTTCATCTGTTTCTCATCCAATGCTGGTCTGACCTTGGCTGCTTCTGACCTCCATCGAGTAGCATTCGCGGAAAGTCTCAGTTGGCTTCTCTTTAGGTTCTGGATATAGAAGACATCTGGTGCATTCTCCGTATTGAACCTGAACCGGTCTATAAAGTCTGATGCCATGCTTACCCAATTGGCCCATTTCTTAGGATTTTGGCTTATGTACCCGGACAGAGCATCTTTGGTAAGACTTCTTATGAAGAGCTTCATTCGGATCCTTTTATCTTTTCAGACCCCCACGAGCTTGTCACAATAAGTTCTCAAATGAACCTTGGGATCACCTGTTCCATCAAACATCTCAAACTTGGGAGGTTTGTAACCCTCCGGCAGTTCCACATCTGGTTGTATGCATAAATCCTCGTAGTTCAGACCTTCTATCCCTTTACCTCCTTCAACACCCTGAAATCGGCTTGTCAATTTCTTGAGCTCCTCGACCATGTTCTTGATGAGCAGGTCCTTCTCAGCGGATTCTGGTGTATAGGAGATTGGTTGAGTGGAGTGAGGCATGGTTTCCACGTATATGGGGTTGTTTTGGTGCGGGAGGATTTTGTGGACGTTGGTTTAGCGTAGTTTGAGGAGGTGCTGGGTTTTGGGCGTTTTGTTGGTTAACGTTTGGGACGTTTAGAGTGAGGGAGAGGTTTGCTAAGTTGCGGACCTGCTCAAGTTCTCCTTGTAACTTCAGTATTTTCTGCTCTAATCGCATGACCAACTCATTCTGGGCCGGAGTGCTTCGACCGTCTGAAGTTTCGATGTTCTCGGCGTTTTCCTTTTGAATGCCGCTCAAGTCATTCGTCTTAGCTTTCCCTCTACTTTTCGTATTATTTGGAGGAGGAGGAGGTGGAGGGCCTCTAGATCTGGTGTGATATGCTGATGATGCCGGTATGTGCGAACCAACCATAGGGGATGGGAATAATAAAAAGAAACAAAAAGGTAAACAAGTTAGTAAGTTCTAAAAAATGTGTTCAGTATTTAAACACATATTGTGGGAATGTAAATTCGTGTCCTAATTTGGGAACCTCGTTGTGCCCGAGGTAGGCCTAGCGACAAATATATTTGGAGAATTTGAGTGCCAATAATTGCCTCATTTCATTAACGTAAAAATAGATGAATCTAAAACGACACTAAGCAAGATAAGTCACTAATGGCACTTGGCATTATTACATTTGAAAAGCAAGTAAACCTAATCTACTTGGTCCCAGAAGGACCTTCTCCAGGCTGGATACTCTTGTCGCTCAGATCCCCCAGTTCGTGCAGGTTTAGCAGTAAGAATGCCCTTGCCAGATGTCTTCCTTCGCTTCCTTCAGTGTTCTGGCAATCGGTGACACTCTTCCTCATTTTCCCTTCCAAATCCATCAGACTATACTCCAGATTTCTAGCCTTTCGCTGGATTTAACAGCCGTCTCTTTCCACTCATTGATCATTTCCATATCAGCCTTGTATTGCTCCATATGCTCGGCTTCAGACTCGCAAATTCTTTTGCGCAGTTTGTTATATTTCACCTGTGCTTCGGCAACTTCGTCTATGACCCTGTTTCCCGGACCAACTCTAGGCTCGAATATTCCCCCTATGTTATCATCCAACCATGAGGGGTAGAAGTAAACGTGACCGGCGTGATACCGATCCGGCTCGATGGTATCCTTTTCCATGATAAACTTCAAGTGCCACATGTGCTATGCTTCATTTTTGTATGGAATAGCATCTCCCTGAAAATCATCTATGAGGTGACTCATTTTAGCAACCCGTGGTATGACCTGCTTCCTGCCTGCCTGTCTCATAACCCTGAGGGGAGCATAAGGGTATATTCCCCTCAACCCGATTAGCACCAAGTGTGGAACGACCCTGGATCTGATAATGAACTCGTCGGTAAGGAACCATTCAAACATCCATTGAACTTGATCCTCGATCAAATTGTTGAAAAACTGCACCCATCCTATAGCATCCTCTGGTTGAGCAAACCTGTCTGGGATATAAGTCATTTTCTTGGGATGATGGAAGGCTATGTGATCATTCCACGGCCTTTGTGGAAACTCTTGACGGTGATGACCCTTTTGGAGATGTTCTAACAGCCAAACTTGCAGCAGCAGATTGCAACCTTCGATGTATTTGTACCCTTTCTGGCACCGCGCTAAGGCCCGGTAGAAGTCTGCAATTATCATAGGGACAATGGTATATGTCTTCTATTCGATCCCTTCCATCAAAGTTTTGGCTACCATGGCCAGTCTGGTGTGGATTCTGTCCCCTTGGATCGGGAACACTAGCATACCCAAGAAATAAACGATGAACACAAAGACCCTGCGGTGAATCCAACCCAAGGAGGTTATGGAGAATTCATCATCGAAGATACGGTAAGATCTGCTGTGACCGTATCATTCATAGAGGAAGTCCAAGGGTATTTAGGAGTTTTTCAGGCACTCCAAGTCATCATTCTTCTTTAACCCCATCATCTTAAGAAATCCCCTAGAAGTGCGATTTTCAGGTACCAATAAACCAGGGCTATCCCAAGGTAGCCCAGCAAATCCCCCTATTTCTTCCAAGAGAGGGGTCATTTCTATGTTTCCAAAGCGGAACACGGCTCTTTCTTTGTCCCAGAACATTGTGGCAGCCTCGATCAACATTTTTTTTAGCTGGAGGTCCAACAAAGAAGGCAAATTTTCTAAGACCCTTTTCACATGATTTTGGTCACTTGATGGAAGATCCCTCCACCAATCTAGCAATAGTGATGGTATGTTACTGACCATGCCGTACCGGGGGACTTCGTGCCTCATTTTCTGCAAAATAAATATGGTTAGGCCCTTTCCCCCTCCAGATCCGACTATTTATACAACAATGATTATCATATTGGCACTTATTTCTCCAAATTAATGCACACAATCGTGGTTCTGTCCATTGGGATTATGGAAAACCCGATGGACTTTTGGACGAGGCTTGTCTTAAAGGGTTATTATGTGGACAACATATTAACCCGGATAGGTTTGACCATGATGCTTGTACAATTTATCAGAGTAAGGTTTCTATAAAGGTCTAGACTGGTACCCTCAAGTGGACAACTTGAGGGGGAAAGACACGGAACCATCGACTGCACCGCTGATCGACTAGTTTTACCGCAAATACGCCTTTCTGCATTTAATGTGTGATATATATAGGAAGAGCGCAAACAATCATCAAGCGTTGCTATAGGATTGATTACGCACTAGTGGAATGTGATGTTGAGCATGATTTATGCAACAATAAATAGAACGTTATCATGTATTTGCATGTTTGAAAAAGATAAATGTGGCATTTAATAATTGAAAGACAGTTAAGAAAGAACACAAAGAGACAAGTTAGTTTCTGTAGTAAAGGAAATCATAAATGCATAAAAAAATAGGCAATTAATTCAAATAAGGGGGAAGAGAAAGGGTGCACATGTATTAATAGGATAAAGCATGTTCAAGACTAATTCACAAAAACAAGTTTGTTATGGTAAGAGCCTAATTATCCCCAGCAGAGTCGCCATGCTGTCACGCCCCCTTTTTCCTCACGGAGTCCGGGTTTCGACATTCTTTGGGATAACTCATTTCCTTTTGGAAATTGGGTATGGAATTTGAAGAGTCGCCACCTAACGGATTTAAGGTGTGTTAGGGCACCTAAAGCAAATAACTCATTAATCGGTTTGCATAAACAGATATTGGGTAAGGGCTCGAGATAACCTTGAGGGGAAGGTGTTAGGCACCCCTCAAACAAACAGTTTTAAATGATTCAAAAGTCCTATAGCAGGATATCTAGATGAGCACAACATATGCAGCAGTTTTATTAAAGCGGGGCACTAAATACCTAATCAGTTTGCCTACTGATTTTATTACTCCCTGAATCTGGGCAGTTTCAAGCAGCATGAAAATAGCAGTTTTAAAAACCAGAACACAATCAACCTACAGGATTGCCTAAATGATAACCGGACATGATTTTTATATACCGGGTGTCTAAGCTGTAAACTGATTACTGATTTTAGCGGCTGACTTTATCTTAAACCCTGTAGGCATGATTTCTAAGTGCAAAAGCTGATTCAAAAACCTTATAGGCATAACATCTAAATGCGGAAATGATTTCAATCTTATTGGCATGGTTTCTAGAATGCAGAACTGATTTTACAACCTTTAGACATGGTACCTAAATGCAGGAACTGATTTAAAACCTTATAGGCATGATATCTGAAAGCAGGAACTGTTTTAAAACCTTATAGGCATGGTATCTAAATGCTGGAACTAATTTCAACACTTATTTGTATGAATGACTAAGTGTCAGGACTGATTGCTATATGTGTTTCCTATAGGCATGATTTCTAGGCAAGTAAAGCATCAATCAATTGCCAAGCAGACTTAATCAAGGAAATTCCTAGAAACATGATTTCTAATGCACACACGAAGGTTTTGAAGCCATGATTATCAATGCAAAATTGAGAAACGATTTAGAAGCAGGTTTTCTAATGATGTGTAAGGATGAAAATTCAGGATTTAAGGAACTAGAAGAGTCCTACAGGCATGGTTTCTAATGCACATAAGTAAACAAATATCGCAGCAACCTATAGGCATGATTTCTACCCGTTCCAAACAAAATATATATAAGAATCCCTCCCAACTTTACTAATAACCCCAACACAAGGAATTATTATTACAAACCAAATATAAATGAATTACATAATGAAACTACTATACTATAGGGAGCCTAGATAGGCCCAAAAGTAATCCTGGAAGCTAGGCCTTCAACCAAGTCTGAGACAATGCCCATATTCTCATAGTACACCCAATGGTCTTCTGGTGTGTCAAAGTTCCCAAAGGCCTCAGGGACCCCGGGAGATGCTCACACCAGGAAACCTTTGCAAGAAACAGTTTTGTGAGCCAGTTTTGGAAAAGCCAGCCCAGTGTGTCATAGTTCAGAGGAGTCTCGTGGACTCCAAGGCAGTGCTCATACTGGAGGGGCAGGACCCTAGATATTCTAAGAGTAGGAGTTGAAATAGGAGATTGTTTTAAGAAAATAGTTTGGGATCTTCAGGAGGGGGGGGGGGGGGTAAATAGGAACAAATAGAGTCATTTTAACACTTAGAATTCACACAAAAGACCCCAACAATCAAACAGTAGACAGAACAGGATCACAACCACTTCAAGCAAAGTTTCATATTGTCTAGATTCGACTTAGTTTATGTCACGTCCCAAACTGATGGGCCGCGACGGGCACCCGGTACCTTACTCAACCGAGTACCAACGTAGCGTATCTTTTCGTAGCATACTTTTATAGGTAAATGAAATGGAAAGGCCGTCGTGAGATAAGTAGAATAAAACATGAGGAAATACTCAACTTGATATACCGACTTATAAGTATGACATACGGGCCTATAAGGCCGAAATAATCACTCGTACACTGAACATAGGCCGTCAAGGCCATACAATCTTTCATATACATGACATATGTCTACAAGCCTCTAAGAGTACATAAACGTCATAAGGCCGCGACAGGGCCCCGACATACCAATCAATACATGTCTAAATCATATAAACCAAATAAGAAACTCCAGAGCAAATGGAGCGCACCAACATCTTCCGCTGATCTGACAGCCTACTTGGAGGACTCTCAACCTGTCTATCGAGACCTGCGGGCACGAAACGCAGCGTCCCCAGGCAAAAGGGACGTCAGTACAAATAATGTACCGAGTATGTAAGGAATGAAAATCAGTAAACAATAGGTATGAGAGAAACATGGAGTAAAATACTCAATATGTATATCTGAATAGCTCTGTGTATCATTTAATATTATAATGTCAGGCATATGCGTGTAAATGTCATACCATGCATGGGTATATGCGTTCATAACATCATCAAGCCTCTGAGGGCATCCCATCATATCATCTTGTCCACTGTGGGCAAATCATCAACGTATACCAGCTAATCAAGTGGTGGTGCGTATATAACGCCGTAACCTTTTCCCATATCCTATATACATATAATATACATATATACGCATATATAACGCCATCTGGTCATGGGTCAATGTACATGAATGCAATGCATGAGAAGTACGTCAATAAAATCTTTCGGAGTGTCATAAGACCATTTTGCCTTTGAATAATACCATGAAGTAAACTTTATCAACTTACGTATTTTCTGAGACCCATGAACAGATGATTGAATAATATGACACATGGGGAATCAAGAATATAGGCACCCCTAGTATTTCTATGAATAGAGTCATTTATGAAAGTTGCGTATTTTGCTCGTTTCATTTGTATCGTATGGATCATGCCAAAAGAAAGAAGGGATAGCCTTAACATACCTGAACCGGTGTGACGACACAACCCGTCGTCACGTGTGTTACCGCCCCGTTTCCCCCATTTTCTGCTTCTTTATGCTTCATTATCAGTGTTGGGTGTGAACGAGTTGATTTGGATTGATTTTAGTAGGAGATGAGACACTTAGTCTCTTTAAGGAAGGTCTGTTTTGGAAAAAGTCAACCGGATATTGACTTATGTGTTAGAGGGTTCGGATATGAATTCCGATGATTTGGTTAGCTTCGGGGGATAATTTGTGACTTAGGAGGGTGATCGGAAGTAATTTTGGAGGTCCGGTGTAGAATTAGGCTTGAATTGGCAAAGTTAGAAATTTGGCGAATTCCGGTTGATAGGTGAGATTTAGATCCGGGGTCGGAATGGAATTCCGAGAGTGGCAGTAGCTTCGTTAGGTGATTTGGGATGTGTGTACAAAATTCCAGGTCATTCGGAGGTGTTTTGGTTGGGTTTTTGATCTAATGCGTGTTTCGGAAGTTTTGGAAGAACTTAGGCTTGAATTCGATGAGAAATGATGGTTTTAGTGTTGTTTGAGGTGTTTTTATGATTGGAACAAGTTTGAAAGATGCAATAGGAGGTGTTGGTGCTTTTGGCTGAGGTCCCGGGGGCCTCGGGGCGATTTCGGCTGGTCAACGGGAAGTTTTGGTTTGAGAACTTAAGAAAATTGCAGCTGCTTCTGGTATTTTCGCTTCTGCGGAAATTGGACCGCAGAAGCGAGGTGTTAGCCGCAGAAGCGGCAGGGATCACAAAAGCGGATTGGTTGACCGCATCTGCGGAGTCGCAGATGCGACAAAGCAACCGTAGATGCGGAGTTTGGTGATCTTAAAGGAATCCGCTAATGCGGAGCTCGATCCGCAGAAGCGGTGGCCGCAAGAGCGGATTGGTGACCGCAGAAGCGACAGTTAACCGTAAAAGCGAAAGTCGCAGATGCGGCTAAGGAGTCGCATATGCGGAAATAACTGATCAGTGGTGTTTTATTTCTCCTTCGCGAAATTTCAAAGGGTTTCATAATTTTCACTTCGGACATGGAGAATTTGGGCGAGTTGGAAGAGAGAAATCAAGGTACTTCATTGAGGTAAGGATTTCTGAGTCTAAAACACAATTTTATGGTGCAAATACATGAATTAAGACTGAAAAATTAAGGAATCAAGGGTCAAAAATGGTGATTAGGGCTTGAAACTTAAGAGAGTTAAAATGGGGATTTGAGGGGTCATTTGGACTCCGATTTTGGTGTCCTTTATATGTATAGACTCGTGGCGAGATAAGGAATCCGTTGATGGTAAATTTTCTAATTTTCGAGAAGTGGGCCGGGGGCTCGGGTTTTTGCTAATTTCGAGATTTTAGCTATTTTTCAATTGTTTTCGATTGGGTATTGTTCCATTAGCATATTGTGATGTATTCGTTGTGGTTTGATCAGATTCGGTACACGAGGAGGTCAATTCGAAAGGCAAGGACATAGCGAGCTAGGACTTTGGCCGGCTTGAGGTGAGTAATAGATGTAAATGCTGTTCTGAGGGTTTGAAACCCCATGTTTGCACATCGTAGTGCTATATTGAGGTGACTTGCGCGCCGGGTAGCGAGCGTGGGGTAGAGCACCGTTAGGGATTGTGACTTGGTCCGTCCCGGTAGATGAATATACTGCGTATTTGACTGAAATTCACCTAATATCATTTTAATTGAGCTAATTGCTATGTTTGGGCTTCATGCCAATTGATTAAATCCTTCAGGGATTATTATTACCGGTTTCTTACCATTTTTACATATCATTGAACTCAGTCCTAGTGTTTAATAATGTTTTGCAAACTCAGCCACTTTTTCTCAAACTAGAAACTTATTTAATATTTTTAAATAAAGTTTGGGCTGAATATTTCTATATTATTGTGCCCGAGAGGCTTATGTGATTTTGGACTGAGTATGGGATCGGGCTGCACGTCGCAGCGGTATGAAATTGATATTGATATGAGGCCGAGGGCCTAGTTGATGGCACGATATGACTTATTATTGCGCTTGGGCCGTAAGGGGCCCCTACAGGAGTCTGTACACCCCCAGTGAGCGCCGTCGACGATAAATAAATGGAGCGCGCTGCACGCTGCAGCGGGTACTGGAGAGTACCTGTCTATGTGTTGCATTGCATATTAATTGTCATTTATTTACTTATCTGCTGTGATATTTCTATAATTGTTTTCACTGTTTTACTGGATTTTATGCTGCTGGGTTCAAGTTGTTGTATTTATAGAATTACTTTGTGCCTATTCAGGATTTCTTATTCTCAGTCTTTATTTATGTTTATTACTCACTGGGTCGGAGTACTCACATTAATCCCTGCACCTTGTGTGCAGATCTAGGTACTACTGAGGCTGAGTGAGGACTTCTCTACTTAGTAGCTTATCCGGGAGTATCAAGGTAGCTGCACTTGACGTCCGCAGTCCTGATCTTCCCTCTATCTTATTTGTCTTATTTCTGCATTTCTAGAGACTATATGTAGTAGGTTGATACTCTTGTGTTAGAGGCTCAGACTTGTGACACCGGATTCTTCGGGCTGTGTAATTGCTTTATTACTTGGGATTCCGCATATTTTACTTTATTTCAGATATTCAGTATGGTGACTTAGTAATTCATCCTTGTTAAATAAATTCATGAGTTGTATAAATGGTCAAGGTTATTGAATTGGTCGGGCTTGCCTAGCAATGTGTCGGGCCCCATCACGACCGGGGTTGGGGTCGTGATAATTTGGTATCAGAGCCTAGGTTACTTAGTCTCGCGAGTCATAAGCCGGTTGGTAGAGTCCCGTGGATCGGTACGGAGACGTCTGTACTTATCCTCGAGAGGCTGCTGAACCTTTAGGAAAACTTCATATTCTTGAAACTCTTGTCGTGCGACTTTGTTGAACTGAGAACTAAATCTTTATTATTCTATTCTCTCACAGATGGTGAGGACACGAGCTACCGGACGTGACGGACGACCACCAGTGCCACCTACTGAGGCCGCCAGAGGCCGTGGGCGCGGTCGTGGTCGTGGCAGAGGCAGAGTAGTCGGGGCAGCACCTGCTGATCCGCTAATTGCCCCAGCTCAGGATCAGGCTCCAGCTGTGGATACTCCAGCAGCACCTGTTCAGGCACCAACTGTGCCTATCGTGATTCCGTGTCTTCAGGAGACCTTGGCTCAGATATTATCGGTCTGCACTGGCCTTGCTCAGGCGGTTCAGCCACCACAGCAGCAGCACCTACTTCATAGGCCGGGGGAGGCAATCAGACCCCCGTTGCCCGCACACCTGATCAGGCGGCGCAGGGACTACAGACACCAGAGGCACCTCCAGCTCAGCAGGTTGCACTAGCTCAGGGCTTCGTGGTTCCAGCTATGCCAGACGATGAGCAGCGTCGTCTCGGGAGGTTTGGTAGGCTCCAGCCTCCGACATTCGGTGGTGCTGAGGGCGAGGATGCCCAGGGTTTTCTTGACAGATGTCAGCGTATGCTCCGTACGACAGGGATCCTTGAGTCGAGTGGTGTGGCATTTACTACTTTTCAGTTCACGGGGGCTGCTCTTACTTGGTGGGAGGACTTTGAGAGGCGTAGGCCTGCCGGTGCAGCACCTCTGACTTGGCAGCAGTTCTCCGCTCTTTTTCTGGAGAAGTATGTACCTCAGTCCCGCAGGGAGGAGCTGCGTAGGCAGTTTGAGTGGTTGACACAGGGAGATATGACAGTGACTCAGTACGAGATGTGGTTTTCCCAGCTGGCTCGTCATGCTACTTGGATGGTTCCGTCAGATCGTGAGAGGATTAGGAGATTTGTGGATGGCCTTAACTACTATCTCCGTATTCTGATGACTAGAGAGAGAGTACTGGGTGCCACGTTTGAGGAGGTGGTGGACATCGCTCGTGAGATCGAGTCAGTTCGCCGTAAAGAGCGAGAGGAGAGGGAGGCTAAGAGGCCTCGTGGATCGGGCAGTTACGGTGGTGGTCCTTCGAGGGGCCAGTTTCAGCAGGGTAGAGGTCGTTCTTTCAGGCCTGCTCAGTCGGCTCGTCCAGAGTATCGTGGGGGATCTTCAGGCCGTGGTCACCATGGGCCTCAGCAGGGTCAGTCTTCACTCAGCGCCCTCCCAGCTCAGAGTTCATCTCATGCCCCATCAGTTCAGGGTTCTTCTGCGCCGAGTGCATCTGCTAGTCACTCCGGTGCGAGGGGTTCCCGTCAGTCCCCATCTCCAGTACCGGGCAGCTGTTATGAGTGCGGAGAGTTTGGTCACTTGAGGAGGCAGTGCCCTCGCCTTCGTGGCAGACAGCATCAGCAGAGGGGTCAGCCCTCGACTTCTGCTCCAGTTACTTCATCACCCGCTCAGTCAGCTGAGGGTGGAGATCAGGTAGCCAGGGGTCGTCCCAGAGGCGGAGATCGATCTGGCGGTGGCCAGGCTCGTTTCTACGCTATGCCGGGCATGACAGATGCCATTGCTTCAGACGCTGTCATTACAGGTATTATTTCAGTCTGTCACAGAGATGCCTCAGTATTATTTGATCCCGGTTCCACCTATTCATATGTGTCTTCATATTTTGCTCATCATTTGGGTACGTCCCGAGGGTGTCTTGCTTTACCTGTTCATATATCTACCCCGGTGGGCGATACTATTGTTGTAGACCATGTGTACTGGTCATGTTTGGTGACTATTGGGGGTCTGGAGACCCGAGTTGATTTACTGCTATTAAGCATGGTGGACTTCGACGTTATCTTGGGCATGGACTGGTTATCTCCGTGTCATGCTAAGACAGTCACTTTGGCTATGCCGGGTGTACCGCGGATCGAGTGGCGTGGTGTGACTGACTATGTTCTAGCAGGGTTATTTCCTTCTTGAAGGCCTAGCGTATGGTTGGGAAGGGTTGTCTTTCCTATTTGGCGTTTGTGAGAGATGTGGGAGCTGAGACTCCTAGCATTGATTCTGTTCCGGTTGTGATGGAGTTTCCCGATGTGTTTCCTGCAGACCTGCCAGGCATGCCGCCGGACAGGGATATTGATTTTGGTATTGACCTGGTGCCGGGCACTCGGCCCATTTCTATTCCGCCATATCGTATGGCACCATCGGAGTTGAAAGAATTGAAGGAGCAGCTTCAGGAGCTCCTAGATAAGGGGTTCATTTGGCCTAGTGTGTCACCTTGGGGTGCACCAGTTCTGTTTGTGAAGAAGAAGGATGGCACAATGAGAATGTGCATCGGTTATAGGCAATTGAACAAGGTAATAATTAAGAACAAGTATCCCCTACCTCGCATTGATGATTTGTTTGACCAGCTTCAGGGAGCGAGGGTGTTCTCCAAGATTAACCTCCGTTCGAGTTATCACCAGTTGAAGATCAGGGATTCAGATATTCATAAGACTGCTTTCAGGACTAGATATGGTCACTATGAATTTCTTGTCATGTCTTTCGGGCTGACCAATGCCCCAGCAGCGTTCATGCATCTGATGAACAGTGTGTTTCGGCCTTATCCGGATTCATTTGTCATAGTGTTCATTGATGATACACTGGTATACTCGCGCAGTCAGGAGGAGCACGCGCAGCATTTGCGAGTTGTGTTGCAGAGATTAAGGGAGGAGAGGCTTTATGCAAAGTTCTCCAAGTGTGAGTTCTGGCTCGGTTCAGTGGCTTTCTTGGGACACGTGGTGTCCAGCGAGGGGATTCAGGTTGATCCGAATAAGATAGAGGCGGTGCAGAGTTGGCCTAGACCGTCCTCAGCCACAGAGATTCGTAGTTTCCTTGGGTTGGCAGGCTATTATCGCCGGTTTGTTCAGGGTTTTTCCTCTATTGCATCGCCCTTGACCAAGTTGACTCAGAAGGGTGTCTCAATTGCATGGTCGGATGAGTGCGAGGAGAGCATTCAGAAGCTCAAGACGGCTTTGACCACAGCTCCAGTATTGGTGTTGCCATTAGCTTCAGTTTCTTATACGGTATATTGCGACGCGTCCAGAGTTGGGATAGGTTGTGTTTTGATGCAGGGGGGTTGACTTATTGCTTATGCTTCTCGTCAGTTGAAGCCCCATGAGCAGAACTACCCCGTTCATGATTTGGAGCTAGCTGCTATAGTTCATGCATTAAAGATTTCGAGGCATTACTTGTATGGCGTATCCTGTGAGGTATTCACTGATCATCGCAGTCTTCAGCATTTATTCAAGCAAAAGGATCTGAATTTGAGGCAGCGTAGATGGTTAGAGATACTTAAGGATTATGACATTACTATTCTGTATCACCCGGGGAAGGCCAACGTAGTGGCCGATGCTTTGAGCCGAAAGTCGGTGAGTATGGGGAGCTTGGCATACATTCCAGTTGAGGAGAGGCCATTTGCAGTTGAGGTTCAGGCCTTGGCCAATCGATTTGTGAGACTAGATATTTCAGAGCCCAGTCAGGTGTTGGCTTGCATGGTTTCTCGGTCTTCCTTGTATGACCGCATCAGGGAGTTTCAGTATGATGATCTGCATTTGGTTGTCCTTAAGGACAGGGTTCAGCATGATGATGCCAGGGATGTGACCATTGGAGATGATGGTGTGTTGAGGATGCAAGGCCGGATTTGTGTGCCCAACGTGGATGGGCTTCGGGAGTTGATATTGGAGGAGGCCCATAGCTCGCGGTATTCCATTCATCTGGGTGCCGCGAAGATGTATCAGGATCTTAGACAGCACTATTGGTGGCGGAGGATGAAGAGTGATATTGTGGAGCATGTAGCCCGGTGTCTTAATTGTCAGCAGGTGAAATATGAGCATCAGAGACCGGGTGGCTTGCATCAGCAGATGGTTATTCCTAAGTGGAAGTGGGAGAGGATCACTATGGATTTTGTTACCGGACTCCCACGGACTTTGAAGAAATTTGACGCTATTTGGGTGATTGTAGACAGGCTGACCAAGTCGGCGCACTTCATTCCGATCTGCACTACTTATTCTTCAGAGCAGCTGGCAGAGATTTACATTCAGGAGATTTTTCGGTTGCATGGTGTTCCCGTTTCCATCATATCAGATCGGGGCACTCAGTTCACCTCTCAGTTTTGGCAGGCTGTTCAGCGAGAGTTGGGTACACAGGTACAGTTAAGCACAACCTTTCACCCTCAGACAGACGGGCAGTCCGAGCGTACCATTCAGATATTGGAGGATATGTTACGCGCCTATGTTATTGATTTTGGAGGGTCATGGGATCGGTTTCTACCGCTTGCAGAGTTTGCCTACAACAACAGCTATCAGTCCAGCATTCAGATGGCACTGTATGAGGCCTTGTATGGGAGGCGGTGTAGATCTCCAGTTGGTTGGTTTGAGCCCGGGAAGGCTAGGTTGTTGGGAACAGATTTGGTTCAGGAGGCATTGGAGAAGGTGAAGGTGATTCAGGAGAGACTCCGTACAGAGCAGTCGACACAGAAGAGTTATGCGGACAGGGAGGTCCGTGATGTGTCCTATATGATTGGTGAGAAAGCCTTGCTGAAGGTTTCACCCACAAAGGGTGTTATGAGATTCGGGAAGAAAGGGAAGTTGAGTCCGCGGTTCATTGGGCCTTTTGAGGTACTTAGGAGGATCGGGGAGGTGGCATATGAGCTTGCCTTGCCACCTAGCTTGTCGGGTGTGCATCTAGTTTTTCATGTTTCTATGCTCCGGAAGTACATTGGGGACCCGTCCCATGCTCTAGATTTCAGTACAGTTCAGATGGAGGGTGACTTGACTTATGATGTAGAGCCAGCAGCCATTTTGGATCGTCAGGTTCGAAAGTTGAGGTCAAAGGATGTTGCTTCGGTGAAAGTGCAGTAGAGAGGTTGGCCCGTGGAGGAGGCTACCTGGGAGACCGAGTGGGAGATGCGGAGCAGATACCCTCACCTATTTGAGGCATCAGGTATGTTTCTCGACTCGATCGAGGACGAGCGTTTGTCTAAGTTGGGGAGGATGTGACGACCTAACCCGTCGTCACGTGTGTTACCGCCCCATTTTCCCCATTTTCTCTTCCTTTATGCTTCATTATCAGTGTTTGGTCTGAATGAATTGATTTGGATTGGTTCTAGAAAGAAATGAGACACTTAGTCTCTTTAAGGAAGGTTTATTTTGGAAAAGTCAACCGGACGTTGACTTATGTGTTAGAGGATTCGGATATGAATTTCGATGATTTGGTTAGCTTCGGGGGATGATTTGTGACTTAGGAGTGTGATCGGAATTGATTTTGGAGGTCCGGTGTAGAATTAGGCTTGAATTGGCGAAGTTAGTATTTTGGCAAATTCCGGTTGATAGGTGAGAATTTGATCCGAGGATCAGAATGGAATTCCGAGAGTTGCAGTAGCTTCGTTAGGTGATTTGGGATGTGTGTGCAAAATTTCAGTTGATTCGAGGTGTTTTGGTCGGGTCTTTGATCGAATGCAAGTTTCGGAAGATTTGGATGAACTTAGGCATGAATTTGATGTAATTTGATGGTTTAGGTGTTATTTGTAGTGTTTTGATGATTCAAGCAAGTTTGAATAAGGTGTTGGATCATGTTTGTGTTTTTGGTTGAGGTCCCGGGGGCCTCGAGATGATTTCGGATGGCTATCGGGGAGTTTTGAGCCTTGGGGAATTGTAGGCTTCTGCTGGTACCTGGTATTTTCGCACCTGCGGTTATGGGACCGCAGGTGCAGTTTCACAGAAGCGGAGGAGGAAGCCGCAGAAGCGGTTTTGGGTCTTGAGGCAGTTTCCGCAGAAGCGGAAGGGTGGACCGTAGGAGTGGTTCCGCTGGTGTGGAATTCGGAGCCGCAGAAGCGGCCGGGTGCTTTAAGTGGAAGTCCGCAGAAACGGATGGAGCGATCGCAAAGGGCCGCAGAAGCGAGAAAGACTGGACAGAATATTTGATTGGTCTTCTTCGCGAATATTGAAAGAGTTAACATATTTCACTTCGGACTTAGAGAGTTTTTGGGCGATTTTGAAGAGGGCTTCAAGAAGATTCGATAAGGTAAGGATTCTCGAACTTAACCACGATTTTATGGTGCAAATACGTGAATTAAGACTGAAAAATTAAGGAATCAAGGGTTAGGAATGGAGGTTAGGGTTTGAAACTTAAGAGAGTTAAAATGGGAATTCGAGGGGTCATTTAGACTCCGATTTTGGTGTTCTTTATATGTATAGATTCGTGGCGAGACAAGGAATCCGTTGATGGTAAATTTTCTGATTTTCGAGAAGTGGTCCCCGGGCTCGGGTTTTGCTAATTTCGAGATTTTAGCTATTTTTCGATTGTTTTCGATTGAGTATTGTCCCATTAACATATTGTGATGTATTCGTTGTGGTTTTGATCAGATTCGGTACATGAGGAGGTCAATTCGAAAGGCAAGGGCATAGCGAGCTAGGACTTTGGACGGCTTGAGGTGAGTAATAGATGTAAATGCTGTTCTGAGGGTTTGAAACCCCGTGTTTGCACATTGTAGTGCTATGTTGAGGTGACTTGCACGCCGGATAACGGGCGTGGGGTAAAGCACCGTCGGGGATCGTGACTTGGTCCGTCCCTCTTAATAAAATTACTACCTAATTGATTGAAGCTTAGTAGATGTTCTTATAAAAATGGATTAATTATCATAATTGGGCTTCGTGCCAACTGCTTGAATCCTTCAGGGATTGTTTTTACTGGTTTCTTACCATATTTACAGATAATTGAACTCAGTCCTAGTATTTAATACTGTTTTGCAAACTCAGCCACCTTTTCTCAAACTAGAAACTTAATTAATATTTTTAAATGAAGTTTGAGCTGAATATTTCTGTATTATTGTGTCCGAGAGGCTTATGTGATTTTGGACTGAGTATGGGATCGGGCTGCACGCCGCAGCGGTATGATATTGATATTGATATGAGGCCGAGGGCCTAGTTGATGCCACGAGATGGCTTATTATTGCGCTTGGGCCGTAAGGGGCCCCTCCCGGAGTCTGCACACCCCAGTGAGCGCCGTCGACGATAAATAAATGGAGCGGGCTGCACGCCGCAGCGGGTACTGGAGAGTACCGGTCTATGTGTTGTATTGCATATTATTAATTGTCATTTATTTTCTTATCTGCTGTGATATTTCTACAATTGTTTTCACTATTTTGCTGGATTCCATGCTGCTGTGTTCAAGTTGCTGTATTTATAGAATTGTTGTGTGCCTATTCAGGATCTCTTATTCTCAGTCTTTATTTATGTTTGTTACTCACCGAGTTGGAAGTACTCACTTTACTCCCTGCACCTCGTGTGCAGATTCAGGTGCACCCACTGAGGCTGAGTGAGACTTTCTCTGTCGAGCATCGTATCCGGAAGCATCAAGGTAGTTGCATGACGTCCGCAGTCCTGATCTTCCCATCTATCCTATTTATTTTATTCCGCATTTCTTTAGACTATTATGTAGTAGGTTGACACTCGTATGTTAGAGGCTCAAACTTGTGACACCGGATTCTCGGGTTGTGTAGTAGTATTTATACTTGGAAATTTCTGCATGTTTGCACTTTATTTCAGATATTCGGTATTACGACTTAGTAATTTGCCCGTGTTAAATAGATTCATGAATGGTATAAATGGTCAAGGTTATGTAATTGGTCGGTTTTGCCTAGCAATGTGTTGGGCGCCATCACGACCAGGGTTGGGGTCGTGACAAGTTGGTATCATAGCCTAGGTTACTGGGTCTCTCGAGTCATGAGCCGGTTTAGTAGAGTCTCGTGGATCGGTACGGAGACGTCTGTACTTATCCTCGGGAGGCTGCACAACCTTTAGGAAAACTTCACATTCTTGAAACTCTTGTCGTGCGGCTTTGTTGATCTGAAAACTAAACTTCTATTATTCTATTCTCTCACAGATGGTGAGGACATGAGCTACCGGACGTGGCGGACGACCATCAGTGCCACCTATTGAGGCCGCCAGAGGCCGTGGTCGTGACAGAGGCAGAGCAGCCGGGGCAGCACCTGCTGACCCGTTAGTTGCCCCAGCTCAGGATCAGGCTACAGCTGTGGATACTCCAGCAGCACCTGCTCAGGCACCAGCCGTGCCTATTGTGATTCCGGGCCTTCAGGAGACCTTGGCGCAGATATTAACGGTCAGTACTGGCCTGGCTCAGGCAGTTTCAGCCACCACCGCAGCAGCAGCTACTTCACAGACCGGGAGAGGCAATCAGATCCCCGTTGCCCGCGCACCTGCGCAAGGAGTGCAGGGACTACAGACACCAGAGGCACCCCCAGCCCAGCAGGTTGCACCAGCTCAGGGCTTCGTGGTTCCAGCTATGCCAGACGATGAGCAGCGTCGTCTTGAGAGGTTTGGTAGACTCCAGCCTCCGACATTCGGTGGTGCTGAGGGCGAGGATGCCCAGTGTTTTCTTGACAGATGTTAGTGTATACTCCGTACAACAGGGATCCTTGAGTCGTGTGGTGTGGCATTTACTACTTTTCAGTTCACGGGGGCTGCTCTTACTTGGTGGGAGGACTTTGAGAGGCGTAGGCCTGCCGGTGCAACACCTCTGACTTGGCAGCAGTTCTCCGCTCTTTTTCTGGAGAAGTATGTACCTCAGTCCCGCAGGGAGGAGCTGCGTAGGCAGTGTGAGTGGTTGACACAGGGGGATATGACAGTGACTCAGTACGAGATGAGGTTTTCACAGCTGGCTCGTCATGCTACTTGGATGGTTCTGTCAGATCGTTATTGCGCTTGGGCCGTAAGGGGCCCCTCCCGGAGTCTGCACACCCCCAGTGAGCACCGTCGACGATAAATAAATGGAGCGGGCTGCACGCCGCAGCGGGTACTGGAGAGTACCGGTCTATGTTTGCATTGCATACTATTAATTGTCATTTGTTTACTTATCTGCTGTGATATTTCTATAATTGTTTTCACTGTTTTACTGGATTTTATGCTGCTGGGTTCAAGTTGCTGTATTTATAGAATTACTTTGTGCCTATTCAGGATTTCCTATTCTCAGTCTTTATTTATGTTTATTACTCACTGAGTTGGTAGTACTCACTTTACTCCCTGCACCTCGTGTGCAGATTCAGGTGCACCCACTGAGGCTGAGTGAGACTTTTTCTGTCGAGCATCATATTCGGGAGCATCAAGGTAGCTGCATGACGTCCGCAGTCCTGATCTTCCCATCTATCCTGTTTATTTTATTCCGCATTTCTTCAGACTATTATGTAGTAGGTTGACACTCGTGTGTTAGAGGCTCAGACTTGTGACACCGGATTCTTCGGGCTGTGTAGTAGTATTTATACTTGGGTTTTCCGCATGTTTAAACTTCATTTCAGATATTCAGTATTATAACTTAGTAATTTACCTGTGTTAAATAATTTCATGAGTTGTATAAATGGTCAAGGTTATGTAATTGGTCGGGCTTGCCTAGCAACATGTTGGGCGCCATCACGACCGGGGTTAGGGTTGTGACACTTCTGGTGTTACTGCTAATGAGCATGAAAATGAACTTAGAAGAAGTAAGAGGCGTAAAATTGAAGCTAGCTTTGCTCCTGACTTTATTGTTACTTTCTTGACTGAAAATATTGATCTTGATCTTTTGAGTGATGAATTAGTGTCAATCTATTTAATAGAATAAGACCCTAAGATATATAGTGAAGCAATGAGGTCAATAGATGCTAGTTTTTGGAAAGAGGCCATTAAAAGTCAATTAGACTCTATAGTTTCCGGTCACACTTGGGACTTGTCTGATTTGCCTAAAGGTCGTAAACCCTTAAGTAGCAAGTGGATATTTAAGAAGAAATTGATACCTAATGGTACAATTGAGAAATATAAGGCTATACTTGTTATTAGGGGTTTTAACCAAAAGAAAGATATTGATTACTTTGACACTTATTCTTCTGTGACTAAAATAGCTACTATTAGAAGACTTGTTGCTTTAGCCGCTACTTAAAAATAAGTGATACATCAAAAGGATATTTAAACGGCGTTCCTAAATAGTGATTAGAGGAAGATATATATATATATATATA
>NW_017670611.1:400531-510369 GCF_001879085.1 Nicotiana attenuata
ATATATATATATATATATATATATATATATATATATATATATATATATATATATATATATATATATATATATATATATATATATATATGTCTCAGCCTAAGGATTTGTTATCCATGGACATAAGAATAAAGTATGCAAATTAAGAAAGTCTTTGTATGGTCTAAAGCAAGAACCTAAGCAATGGTACGAAAAGTTTAATAGCACGTTAGTGGGTAGTGGTTTTATTGTTGATGCATCTGATACTTGTGTTTATTCCAAGATGATAGGATCCTATTGCGTTATTATATGTCTGTATGTGGATGACATGTTAATCTTTGGCCCTAATGTGAATGTTGTTAATGAGACTAAGAATTTTGTCTTCTAAATTTGAAATGAAAGATCATGGAGAAGCAGATGTGATTTTAGGGATTAAAATCAAAAGAACTTCTAATGGTTTTTCATAATCTCAGCCTCATTATATTGAGAAAATATTGAAAAGGTTTAATTGTTTTTATATAGCACCTGTGAGAACTCCTTATGATCCTAGCATACACTTGAAAAAGAATAAGGAATCTAGTATTTCTCAAACTGGGTATGCTAAGATAATTGGTAATGTAATATTTCTCAAGAATTATACACGAACTGATAACGCTTATGCTATTAGTAGATTGAGTAGATATACTCACAACCCTAGTAGTGAACACCGGAATGATTTTGATCGTTTGCTAAGGTATTTGATAGGTACTACAGATTGGTGTTTGCATTTTAATAAATTTCCTGCTGTTTTAGAAGGATTTTATGATGCAAACTAGATTACTAACAATGATGAAGTTAGCTCCACTAGCGGCTATGTATTTACTTTGGGTGCAGGTGTTATTTCATGGAAGTCTTGAAAACAGACTTGTATAGCATGATCTACTTTGGAGTCTGAATTCATAGCTCTTGAGTTGGCAGGGCAAGAAGTCGAGTGGTTGAGAAACTTACTGGCAGACGTGCCTTTGTGGGGAAGACAAGCTCACTAGTTTCTCTACATTGTGACTCACAGGCAGCAATTGGAATTGCCAAAAATAGTGTGTACAATGAAAAAATAAGACATATCTGCATTAGGCATGGTGTGGTATAGCAGTTGTTGAAATATGGTGTTATTTCCTTGAAATATGTAACATTCGAATGAAATTTGGCGGACCATTTAACCAAGGGTTTGGCAAGGAGAGTTATCATTAAAACTGGATGGGGCTAAAGCCCATGGATTGAGGAAGTATGGTGGATACTCGTTTGTAGTCAAACGAAGTCATATGAGACCTAAATATGCGCTACATTTCCCATCCCTATGGCGTGTGGTAGTGCTTTATAAGATTGAGCTTATTTTGCTCTTAATGATTCCATAGCATTAAGGTGGTCTATGTGTAGATAGACTTGATAGAATCACCTACGTGAGTGTAAATGTGCGCTCGCCTTTTATGAAAGACTTGGGATGTCTTTCTAGAGCACTTATGAGACCCAAGGTATGTGCATGACCACAAAAGCACTTTGTTAGTATCGCGGAGTTTGCATAAAATTAAGGATATAGTATGTGTTGTGGGGATATCAACTAATGTCCATTCAGTTTAAGAGTACTTCACTTTGTAGATGTTAGTTGTTGCCTCATTTCACTACATGTCAATTCAAATTGAAAGATATTGACGCTTAAGTACATGTTCCTTTCTTTGCCCAGAATTGTTCTATTCTTGTCTTTGCATTAGTGGGGGATTGTTAGTTTATTTTATAATGCAAAGTCAAAGATTTCTTTGTGGTCCCTTTTCTTTCTTTACTTCTTTATCTTTTGTGAAAGACAAAGTATCCCTCATTGGTGGTGGAAAGTCTTTTCCTTCTCTTTATCTTGAATTGCTCTTTTTTGGGCTTGTAAAGAGCTAGTAAAAAGGAGTGGTCTCACGCACATGAGAAATCGGTCTTGAAGGCAAAACGGGCCGATTTTCCTCCCCCTTGCGTGCGAGATATATGTGAGGCCAATTCCAAATTTGGTTTTGCTAAAATTATTCTTCATTTTTGAGCTTACCAGAATATGTCCAAATTCATTCTCTTTGAATTGAATTTTATAACGTTCCATTTATTTCTTTGTAACTACCATGCTTTAATTTCTGTAACAGCTGTGGTTAATTCTGTAACAGCTCCATTTTAATTTCTGTAATAGCTACAGATTAATTCCTTCATTTGTAACTATCCAACAACTTTGCCTATAAAAAGACAGTCTTCTTTGTGAATTGTCAAACACAAAAAATACCTTCATCTTCTCTTCTTTCTGGGCAATTATTTTGTGCAAATTTTAAAATTCTAGCCACGATTGCACGTGTTTGGAGGTGTTGCGGAATCTCGGGGAGCAACTGGTCTTAACGATTTGCACCCAATTCGGCCGAAATTGCTTTCAAGGCAGTTGCTTGCCATAGCACAGTATTTTTGATAAGTTGTTCTTCTTTCCTTCTTGTTCTTAGTCAATATTATCTACTCATTTTACTTATAAAAATAATTAATTTTAATTTTCGAGTCACAAGCAATCGATTCGATCCAAAAGATATAATTTTTCGTTAATACGATGTGATAGAGAAGTAATTGGCTTTCTTCTATCACAATGGAATTTCCATTCTATAATCTGGTTGGTGTATAAGTCCAACGCCAACCTTACAAACCTTGTATTCATATTTCTTATTCTCTGTATTTAGTAGTATGTGATAAATCGTATTTTGGGAAGGCCCAAAAAATTTATCGAGCTAAAACGCAAATCATCGAGTAGATATTGGCACTGAATCATCCCAAGTAACATATAAAGAAGACTAAATAGTAGCTAACCGTTTCATGTCGTTAATGAGAGTCTGCTTTATTTTAATTGCATATTTTGCTTTATATATTATGTTATCATTTATGTGCGTTGTTTAACCCAAACATTAATTTTCAAGGTCAAAATAATTAATTTTATATATCGGGTCACAAACAAATGATACTGTCACGACTCAAAATCCAATAAAGGTTGTGATGGCGCCGGACAACGCTGTCAGGCAAGCCAACCATAAATACTTAATTTAGTACTAGTTTTAGTATTTTTTTTTAAACCATGATTTTTCTCCAATTTAACAGTAAAAGATGAGGTTTCAGAAAACGTAATAATATTTTATGTCATCAATGAATAATCCATAATCATCCTAGAACCCGGTGTCACAAGTGCATGAACAACAACTAGGAAAAATAAATAAAATACAGCATCTACCCGGAATACAAATATGGACAGGAAAGAAAAATGTAAATAGACTCTACTGGCTGCGGATCGTAGCATAAGATGCAGCCACGTAACTCCCCGTATCCACCATGCCGCTGCGCCCACAAGGCCACTAGACATACATGTGCATGTACAACAAAATGTACAGGAAGTGTAGTATGAGTACGCAAACAACACGTACCTAGTAAGTATCCAGTCTAATCTCGAAGAAGTAGTGATGAAAGGTCGACTCCGACACTTACTAGTGGTCCAATGATAATAAACTGATAATACAATCAATCATGGGTTTTATTAAGAACAGTTGTAAGCTCAGGGAAATCATGAAGCAAGTAAATAATCCTTTTGATAATAAGAGATTTCCAAATTCATATTTCAGCATTTACCAATTTATCTCAGACCACGGAGGCAATATCATTACTGATAAATTTCAAGGCAAGCAATACAAGCATGCTCAAATCATGACGAGGTCGTACGGGCTGATCCAACAAATATTTAAACCGTGCATTGCCAGAGTGTCGAATAGCGCGATCCATAGAGGCATCTATTACCCCGCACGCGAATCATATATGCGACACGGTCAAATATTAATTTAGTGAATTACCCCACTCGCGAATCATACATGCGATGCGGTTACACATAGATAAACACATTCAAACAGTCAATCAAGAATTCATCAGGAAAATAATTACCCAAGAAAATTGCAACTTCTCTTTTAACAGTCAAGAAAGTGATGTTTAACCCTTTAGAAATTTATTTACCAAGCTCGATATGATTTAAGCAATTTAAATTGACAATACGGTTACAAATATTGCAAGTAAAGCATGTTTTTGGGTCCTAGACTACCCGGACTTAAGCATAATAGTAGCTACGCACGGACTCTCGTCACCTCGTGCGTACGTAGCCCCCACAAATAGGAGCACATATTTGATTATTTCACGTATGGGGTTAATTCCCTCTTACAAGGTTAGAAAGGAGACTTACCTCGTTCCAAAGTTCCATAGCCGACTCCTAAGCCTTTCTAACAATTCAAACCGATGGCTGACGCTCCAAAACTAGTCAATAAATAGGCAAAATCCAAAAAAATATACTTTAATACTCACAACAATTCGATTTAAACAAATTTCCAACTCCGCTCAAAAAGTTGATAGTGGGGCCCACGTCTCGAAACCCGATGAAACTCACAAAATCTGACAACCTATTCCGATATGAGTTCAACCATACCAATTTTATCAAATTCCGATAAAACTTGACCTCCAAATCTTAAATTTTCGTTCTTGAAAAGTTTTGCAAAATCTTGATTTCTTCCATTTAAATCCAAAATAAATGATGATATAATCATAGAATCATGAAGTATAATTACATTCGGATATAGAACACTTACCTCAATCCATATGGTGAAAATCTCTTCAAAAATCGCTTCAATCCGAGCTCCATAGCTCCAAATATGTTAAGAATGACCGAAACCTCGAAATATAGCTTTTACCTAGGTATTTACTCTCCGCGATCGCAGAAAATGCTTCGCGATCGCAAAGCAAAACATTTCTGAGTCCAAAATTTGCCCTTCGCGATCGCGAAGAACAAATGCCCAGCTCTTCCAAAATAGCCTCTAGTATAATGGTCATAACGTTTTGTAAAAAACTCCAAATTGCAAATGTTTTAACATTTTGAAAACGAAACTCCAAGGACTACAACTTTCATGCCTTTCTCATCTCCCAGTTCCTTATAGATGACGAGATATAAGCTCCCAAACTCAGCCCTGTGCAACACAAATTTCTTCTTTATCTTCCCGGACAATTTGTAGTGTACCGGCCATAAAGATTTTTACACAACTCCAAATGTCGAATTTTATGATTGTATGAAAAATACACACAAAGGGCTACAACTTTCATTTTTGGATCATCTCCAAATTCCTTATTGATTGCAAGATACAAGCTTTCAAAGTCGGGTCAGTGCAGTAGAAACTTTCCTCTTCGCGATCGCGGAAGACCTTCCGCGATCGCGAATCATTAGCCAATTTCTTCCATTCTACTCATCGCGATCGCGACCAATTCGCCGCAATCGCGGAGCAAACTGCTGTAGCCAAAAACCAGCAGCTAAAAATGGCCTAGAAATGGTCCGAAACCATCCTGAAACTCACCCGAGCCCCTCGGGACCCCATCCGAACATACCAACAAGTCTCAAAACATAACACGGACTTAGTAGAGGCCTCAAATCACATCAAACAACAGTAAAAACACGAATCACACCCCAATTCGAGTCTAATGAAACTAAGAAATTCCAATTTCTACATTCGATGCCTAAACCTATCAAATCACATCGGATTGACATCTAGTTTTGCACACAAGTCACATTCTACATTACGGACCTACTCCAACTTCCAGAATCAGAATCCGACCCCGATATCAAAAAGTCCACTCCCGGTCAAACTTCTCAAAAACCTTCAAATTTATAACATTCGCCAAATGACCCCAAAATGACCCCGGGACCTCCAAATCCACTTCCGGATGCGCTCCCAATACCAGAATCACCACACGGAGATATTCCCAGACTCGGAATCCCAAACGGATATCGATAACATTGAAATAAACCTCAACCCAAATTTATGAAATTCTTCCAAAGATACTAACTTCCACGATAGGGGCCGAAACGCTCCCGGATCATCCGAAACCCGATCCGGACATACGCCTAAGTCCAAAATCATCATATGAACCTGCTGGAACCTTCAAATCCCGATTTCGAGGTCGGTTACTCAAAATTCCAACCTTAGTTTATTCCTCCAACTTAAAGCTTCCGAAATAAGAATTCTCTTTCCAAATCGACTCCGAACTTCCCGAATTTCAATTTCAACCACGCGTAAAAGTCATAATACCTAAAGTGAAGCTACTCATGGCCTCAAACTGCCGAACGACATGCTAGAGCTCAAAACGATCGGTTGGGTCGTTACGTTCTCTCCCACTTAAACATACGTTCGTCCTCAAACGTGCTAAGAACTGCGCTGGAGTTGTATGAAATCACTGCTTAACACCTTGTGCACCTACCCGTGCTACCACAACTCAGTTGAGCACATTAGCTCGACCAAATCTGAAGATATCCTCTTTCATTTAGGCAAATAAGCCTCAGAAGCCCAGTTCCAACATCCGAAATTCTCTGCCAGTCTGCTCCAACATACGAACACCGTATCAATCACCACAGAATGTACCAGAACATGACTTCATACCTTTGCTGAATTCACACCATGCACCACATCATTCACAGGACCATAATAACACTCTCTGATCATAATAGCCGACATTCCCCGAATCTGATGCTCACAATGCACCTCATGAAATATGTAAGTCCTGTTCTAACTCTTGCAATACCGCCATGACGAAAGAGGTGTGTAGAAATTCATAACCAACTGCCGAGTCAACCAATCATTGAGTCTCTCCTCTTGACTAGAATCATCACCTCATTATGAACCAAATAATGGTATTTTCTCTTTAATATACTTTATATAATCCGATCGCACTGATCCCAGATCCAAAAATCTCGGCTCACCTAGTATAAGCTGCTCAGGCAACAAACCACCCCAGACATGACCAAAAGCCTCATATGATGCCACAATGTGCTAATAAGCTACAAACATGAACGTGATACATAAGGAAAACAAACTCTGGAATGGACTGCTCAACTCACGCAACTCATTAGACAACCGAAAAGGTGTTATAAACCTTCCTCAGAAATGGGAAACAAAACACACAAAATAGATGTAGGGGACGATACTCAACATCAAACTATTGCGGCGTGCAACCCGATCCAAACAACATACCCGTGGTGGCGTGCCACGCGATCCACACATAAAATCTAAATAAGGAGGTACATACTGAGTTGGAGTGTTCATTACTACAAAATGCCGAATATCGGCTACAAGCACGTAAGTGCATAATACCATCCCTGGGGGGACAGATGGCGCCATACAATACAAAACTCAAGCACAACCGAGGTGCAATATGTGATCTGAATCTCGAGGGCCATCCTACTCACATAACACCATCGCTACGCGGAACCACAACACATAAGAAATTTATCAAGCTGTTTCACAACTAACAGGACACAATGTATTATTACATGAGATAGTCAACGGCGGAATAACATCCAATGTCCAAATATTCCTCCATAAGGGGCGCAATGCTGAAATGAACAGATCCGGCCTGATATAGAGCCCATATTCATATTTAAATTCATCCACAGACCTCAAGCGATTATGATCGCACCGGACTAGGCTAATAACCTTTTAAGGATCCATAATAACCCCTTTTCCCATGACAAACAAGATCAGCCATCAAATCCGGGACAAACTCTCACAGTCTGCAACCAGATGAACCGAGCGCCCTCCTGGCATGAATTCTCAAATTAGCGATATCACCACAATCTTCATACTTGATTTCAATCTTCAATCAATCAAGTGACTATATGCCACACTTATACATTCTTCCCGTGGAATGCTCCCACAACCTTCCGCACCAGGTATCAAGTCTGCACTTCCATACCACCGGCCACACAAATGCTGTAAAGAAAATCAAGAATCCGTACCAGGATGCAAAGCTTCTTACACAAAACACTGATCTCAGGTGACGCCGAACATAATACCAGCTTACTCTACATATCCAAATCCCTTTCCTTCTCATCTGAGCTCGTGACATCCTTGTCAACACCGAACAGCAACCTTGATCCTCACTATTAAATTTCATATCGCTCACTACACCTAACATGCCAATATGCGATAATACAAGAATTTCATTATAACCCCTGAACCGCAAATAGGGTAAACACTTCATCATATAAAAACCTTTTACTTAACTCATTCCAAGAGAACCATATCAACACGCAAGTGAATTCTTATAACCGTAGAACATGCAAATCCTCAAGTAGTGGTCTAAACCACCATAACCCTTCCGGGATCCGTCTACACATAACAGGACATAATACTTGAATACTCCCAAATAAAACCAATTACGGCGGCTGTTAAGCCTCACACGTACCGTGACTAATCACATGCATAACTTAATACGCTGAAGGAACTGATCATTGCCACCATCATGCCGATTCAACCATTGCTAACCAAACTAACTTCTTCTAATTTACTCTGGACTTTCCTTAGAAATAACAATGGCTCCATTCAAAATATAACGAACTCAATCCGCACTCATCCTGAGTGATCCCATTTCACGAGACCATATTGTCTCAAAACCCACGAATCATCTCATACCCTCCTTGTGCGCACATTCGCATCTTCAACTGGTACACCTATTCTGATAATTCCTCTATGAGTTCTGAATTTATTTTCTCCCATTCCTCCAATGCTACACTGCAGACCGAAGATAACATAGAACACTCCAACCCATTTTCATAATCCGATGCAAAAGCTCGATACTTAACATACCACGGACTCGAAATCCTTAGGCACCAAACTTTGATTTTGAACCTACTAGGGCCATTGTTGAGAGTCACTCACTCTGACTTGTTCCCGAATATAGTCACAGTCAAAGGCCCTGCTAGCACATGAACACCCTCTCTAAGAAGTAACCGGTTGAATTCCTTTCCATATACATCACATCCACACGAAGCATAGACTCTGAGTCTTCCCAAAACCTGAACATGAACCGATAAGGCCAAAGATAGCACATATTCCTCAAATCCTTTGCTCAAATTACCACTGATGTTTTATTTTTTATTTTTTCCTCCTTAATCGTAATAACCCACTAATACACCAATAACCGGAAACTGCACAAGTAGACAACCACGCAGTCAAATCATAGATGGTGGGGCTCTATCACTTAGCTTGAAGCTACAATTACATAACCTTGAGACCCACCAAGGTTCCTTCTTTCCCATTGGCATCAACTAATAGTCTAAAAACGCATTCCAAACTCGAAGTCATGTTGCACCTAAATGAAAATTCGTGGACCTAGTCGCTGTCCACTATGAATTTCCCGAATGGCTCCAGACTTTCCTCAAGGCGTGTGACGATCCTACCACAGAACTTATATGTCACTCTGCCACTCTCCCGCTATGGTTCAACCCTCCCCTTTAAGCAACTCCTCGACTTCTACTTTTCATACTTGACCTTCGAGCAATTCAACCACTACAAAACACATCCCACATGTCCTTCCTTGTCCTTCGTCGCCCAATTGTCGCCCCAAATCCGAATCCATCTCCGTAACACCCGAACAAATGAGCCGCTACCAACTCTAATACTCTTAGAAGATCATCTTTCTCAAGCCATCAGTACTAGAGGTACCAATTCGATTCCGAAATTGCTACATTCCATTATCTCTGACAATCGCATCTCAAGAACCATTTCATAATAGCCTGCTCCGAAGGTAAATTGAAGAAGGCCATAGCATCGGCGAACCTTAACGCGTTCAACAAGGACGATGACACTACATCACAATTGAGAACTCTACCACGCTCGAAAATACCAAGCCTCATTACTCCATCAACCCAAATCTGAACATTCCTAGTCCGATTGCCTTTCCTCCACTGGAAATAGAATACTGAATCTCTGAATCATGCACTGTGTAAAACCTCCTTTGAGGTCATTCACTGCCTCGACGCCTAAACAAGCATCCTACCATTATACAAACAATGTGAGATAGCAATGCACGGATCGTCATAACAATCAATGCCAAATCTCAAAACCTTAGGTAATACTGATGTTGAGCTGAAATGACAGGACAGCCTTCCGAAAGATGATGGTAATGGCCTAATCAAATATGCAGATAGAAACATCATGCACCATATCTGTACTACCATGACAATTCCTCGATTCCCAATCCATAACAAGCGCTTCACGTCGTATAAGACTGAATAGGAAAAAAATAAAGGTACAAGCCTCAAAAGGAACAATTCGCATGATAAGGAATCTAGAAAGGAAGTGCTCCTAATTAACAGCCATGTAGTCTCTCGAAGATAAGTACAGACGTCTCCGTACCGATCCGCAAGACTCTACTAGACATGCCCGTGACTCGTGAGACCTAAGTGAACCTAGTGCTGTAATACCATGTTGTCACGACCCAAAATCCAATAAAGGTCGTCACGGCGTCGGGCACCGCTGTCAGGAAAGCTAACCATAAATACTTAATTTAGTTATAGTTTTAGTATTTTTTTAAACCATGATTTTTCTCCAATTTAACAGTAAAAGATGATTTCAGAATAAGTAATAATATTTTAACTATGTCATCAATGAATAATCCATAATCATCCCAGAACCCGGTGTCACAAGTGCATGAGCAACAACTAGGAAAAATAAATAAAATACAGCATCTGTCCGGAATACAAATTTGGACAAGAAAGAAAAATGTAAATACTCTGAAGGAGACTCTGCTGGCTACGGATCGTAGCATAAGATGCAACAGACCTAAGTCCCCGTATCCACCATACCGCTGCGCCCACAAGGCCACTAGACATACATGTGCATGTACAACAAAATGTACAACAAGTGTAGTATGAATACACAAACAACACGTACCCAGTAAGTATCCAGTTTAATCTCGAAGAAGTAGTGACGAGAGGTTAACTCTAAACTTACTAGTGGTCCAATGATAATAAACTGATAATATAATCAATCATGGGTTTTATTAAGAACGGTTGTAAGCTCAGGGAAATCATGAAGAAAGTAAACAATTCTTTTGATAATTAGAGATTTCCAAATTCATATTTCATCATTGACCAATTTATCTCAGACCAGAGAGGAAGTATCATCACTAATAAATTTGAAGTCAAGCAATACAAGCATGTACAAATCATGCCGAGGTCATACGGCCCGATCCAACAAATATTTAAACTGTGCACTGCTAGAGGGTCGAATGGCGCAAACCATAGATGCATCTAGTACCCCTCTCGCAAATCATACATGCGATATGGTCAAATATAAATTTAAAGAATTACCCCGCTCGTGAATCGTACATGTGACGTCATTACACATAGATAAACACATTCAAATAGTCAATCAAGAATTCATCAGGGAAACAATTACCCAAGGAAATGGCAACTTCTCTTTTAGCAGTCAGGAATGTGACGTTTAACCCTTTAGAAATTTATTTACGAAGCTCGATATGGATTAAGCAATTCAAATTGACAATACGGTTACAAATATTGCAAGTAAAGCATGTTTTTTTGTCATAAACTACCTCGACTTAAGCATAATAGTAGCTACGCACGGACTCTCGTCACCTCGTGCGTATGTAGCCCCCACAAATAGGAGCACATATTTAATTATTTCACCTACGGGGTTTATTCCCTCTTATAAGGTTATAAAGAAGACTTACCGCTCCGAAGTTCCATAGTCGGCTCCCAAGCCTTTTCAACAATTCAAACCGATGCCCAACGCTCCAAAACTAGTAAATAAATAGGCAAAATCCATAAAAATATACTCTAATACTAACAACAATTCGATGTAAACAAATTTCCAACTCCGCTCGAAAAGTTGGAAGTGGGGCCCTGTCACGACCCCAAAACCGACCCAGTCGTGATGGCGCCTATCGTGAAACTAGGCCAGCCGACACATTTCCAAAATAGTTCAACATTTAATTTAAAGCTTAAATAATACCATTTTCAACTGAGATTCCATAAAAGATATAAAGTCAAAACCAAAATAAAAGCGGAACGCCCGACCTCGAGTGTCACTAAGTAATGAGCAATACTACATCTGTTCCGAAACATAAATAGACCAAAATAGTATGAAAAAAAATATCCAAAATATATTAGATGGTAGATAAAGAAGGAGAAAGGCGGGACTGCGAACGTCAGGCAGCTACCTCGCTATCTCCGGTGAAATCCGCGTCTGGAACAGTCAACAGCCGCTACCGTGGCCTGAGATAGCTGGATTTGCACACAAGGTGCAGAGGGTAACATGAGTACACCAACTCATTAAGTAACAAGTCTCATACTATGGACTGACAGGTAGTGACGAACTAAACCTCAAGAGGCAACACAATTAAACTGTACAGTAAAGTAGGCATGCTTGCAGTTCAAGTATTCAGCTCAACAGTAAGTAAATACAAATCTGAACAGTGTGAAGTATAAAGCTCAGCAAATCTCTAGGTACCAATCCACAGAAAGCATGAAAATGTATCATGTACCTCCACTCTCAAGTGCTCAACCACTCGGTACTGTATATAGCCATCCGGACCAAGGAAGATCCATCTCGGAATATATACACATCACTGACAACAGTCACCCAGTACCGGAGAAGGCCATTCCAGCCCTATGGAGAAAATCCATCTCCAGGTATAAGTACTTCGGACAAGATCCATGTCCAGGGAAGATCCATCCCTCAATAACATCAACTGCGCTCACTGGGTTGTGTAGACCCCGGAGGGGCTCCTTTCAACCCAAGCGTAATAACAACCCAACGAAGGCATAATCAATATTCTGATGTGGCGTGCATCCCATCCCATGCTATCTCTCATAATCGGGCTCTCGGCCTCCCTCAGCCATCACTCTCCAAACTCACACACACGGGCTCACAATGCCGTAATACTAGCCCGAAACAATGATATGATGTGCCAAATGATAACAACCGAGACAAAGATATGATATGATATGCATGCACAAGACTGAGTACAGAGTATCAATGAATCTAATGATATGACATCAAGAAACGACCATTCGGGTCTCAACAGTATCGGCGTGAAGCCCTAACATGGTGATTAGCATGATTTACAGCTCATTAACTTAATCACATTATCACAACACAGATATCAGCAAGAAAGAGTCACTAAGCGGCGCCATGGAATGATCCAGGCCACAATTCTGACGATGCATGCCCACACGCACGTCACTTGGAATCTGCGTCACCTTAATATTAATCATAGTATATTATCATTGTTATATGCTAAAGGAATGAAACCCATACGAAAATTATCAAATTAGATAAAAAATCACGAATTTGGCTCAAACCGGCCCCTGGGCCCACGTCTCGGAATATGATAAAAATAAAAAAAATAGAAAGCCCATTCACTCACGAGTCTACCCATATCGAATTCACCAAAATCCGACTTCAAATGGTCATCCAAATTCCAAAAATTAACTCTCCAATTCTCCTCCATTCCCCCCCCCCCCCCCAATTTTCACCCCAAATTCCCAATTTAGATGTTAAAAATCAAGACACAATCATGGAATTTAACCAAAAACAAGTGAAGAATACTTACCCCAATAACTTCTCTGAAATCCCCTCTAAAATCGCCTTCTCCCGAGCTCTCTATTGAATTTTGAAGTATTGAACTCAAACCCTCAGTTATGAACTTAAACATTCTGCCCAGATGTCTTCCCCTTTGCGAACGCGGTAATGCCCTCGTGTTCGCGAAGCACAAGCTGCCTCAGACCAAAAGTCCCTTCTTCGCGAATGCAAAGACCACTCTGCTTGACCCTATGCAAACACGGAACACACCTCGGGAACGCGTAGGCTTAATTGCCTAAAATTCCAAATGACCGTTGACTCTACGCAAACGCGATGTCTTGGTCGCGAACGCATACCCTTCAACTCATGATCCTTCGCGAACGCGAAGAACAACCCAGCTTCCCCTCTCAACATCCCTTCGCGAACGCGATGAAGGAATTCTCTGCAACAAAATACTAGAAAATCTGCCAACTTCCAAAATCAAGAATTGGTCTTTTAACACCCGAAACTCACCCGAGGCCCTTGGGACCTCAACCAAACATGCCAACACATCCCATAACATCACTCAAACTTAGTCGAGCCTTCGAAACACTCAAAATAACACCAAATCACCCTCGGATTCAAGCCTAAAAACTTAGAAACTTTCAAATTCCACAATCAACATCAAAACCTATCAAATCACCTCCGAATGGCCTGAAATTTTGCACACACGTCACAAATGACACTACGGACCTACTCCAATTTTAGGAGTTCCATTCTGACCCCGATATCAAGATTTCCACTGCCGGCCGGAAACTCCGAATTTCCAATTTCGCCAATTCAAGCCTAATTCTACCACGGACCTCCAAATTACATTCCGAACACGCTCCTAAGTCCAAAATCACCTAACGGAGCTATCCAAACCATTAGAATTAACATACGAGACCTTCTACTCATAAGTCAACATCCGGTTGACTTTTCCAACTTAAGCTCCTAAATTAGAGACTAAGTGTCTCATTCCACTCCAAGACTACTTCGAACCCGAACCAACCAACACGATACAGTGAAATATAGCTGAAAAACACACAAAGAAGAAGAAATGGGGGAGGGGGGGGGGGGGACAGGGCTGTAACTCATGAAATGATCAGTCGGGTCGTTACATCCTCCCCCTCTTAAACAAACGTTTGTCCTCGAACGAGTCTAGAAACATACTTGAAGCCTCAAACAAGTATGGGTATCTGCTTCGCATCTCTCGCTCGGTCTCCCAGGTAGCCTCCTCCACGGGCCAACATGTCCACTTCACTTTCACTGATGCTATATCCTTTGATCTCAACTTTTGGACCCGCCGCTCCAAAATAGCCACTGGCTCCACATCATAAGTCAAATCACCGTTTAACTGAACCGTGCAGATATTCAAAATATGAGAGGGGTCACTAATATACTTCCAGAGCATAGAAATATGAAATACCGGATGCACGCTCGACAAGCTAGGTGGCAAGGCAAGCTCATAAGCCACCTCCCCAGTCCTCCGAAGCACCTCAAAAGGCCTAATGAACTGAGGGCTCAATTTGCCCTTCTTCCCAAATGTCATAACATCCTTCATGGGTGAAATCTTCAATAGAACCATCTCCCCAACCACATAAGACACATCTCGAACCTTCCTGTCAGCATAACTCTTTTTTCTTGATTGCGTCGTACGAAGCCGCTCCTGAATCACTTTCACCTTGTCCAAAGCATCCTATACCAAGTATGTACCCAAAAGCCTAGCCTCGCCTGGCTCAAACCAACCTACTGGAGATCTACACTGTATCCCATATAAAGCCTCATATGGAGTCATGTGAATACTCGACTGATAACTGTTGTTGTAAGCAAACTCCACGAGCGGTAGAAACTGATCCCATGAACCCCCAAAATTAATGACACAAGCGCGCAACATGTCCTCCAATATCTAAATAGTGCGCTCGAATTGTCCGTCCGTCTGAGGGTGAAAAGTTGTGCTCAAATCAACCTGAGTACCCAACTCTCGCTGTACGGCTCTCCAAAATTGCGTTGTGAACTGAGTACCTCTATCTGAAACAATGGAAACCGGGACACCATGCAGGCGAACAATCTGTTGGATATAAATCTCAGCTAACCGCTCTGAAGAATAGGTAGTACACACTGGAATGAAGTGCGCAGACTTGGTTAGCCGATCCAAAATCACCCAAATAGCATCGAACCTCCTCAAAGTCCGTGGGAGTCCAACTACAAAATCCATGGTGATCCGCTCCCACTTCCACTCTCGAATATCTATCTGCTGAAGCACGTCGCCCGGTCTCTGGTGCTCATATTTCACGTTCTGACAATTGAGGCACCGAGCTACAAATCCCACTATGGATCTCAATTCATGATACATCTTCGCGGCACCCGGATGGATGGAATACCGCGAGCTGTGGGCCTCTTCCAGGATCAACTCCCAAAGCCCATCCACATTGGGCACACATATCCGGCCCTGCATCCTCAATACTCCATCATCACCAAAGTCACATCGCTGGCATCACCGTGCTGAACTCTGTCCTTGGGGAAAAGCAAATGAGGATCATCATACTGGCTCTCTCTGATACGATCAAATAAGGAAGACCGAGAAACCACACAAGCTAAGATCCGACTAGGCTCCAAATAATCTAACCTCATGAACCGATTGGCCAAAGCCTGAACATCAACCGCAAGAGGCCTCTCCCCAATAGGAATATATGCCAAACTATCCATACTCATCGCCTTCCTACTCAAAGCACCGGCCACTACATTGGCCTTCCCCGGATGGTACAAGATAGTAATATCATAGTCCTATAGCAACTCTAACCACCTCTATTGCCTCAAATTGAGATCTTTCTGCTTGAACAAGTGTTGGAGGCTACGATGATCAGTAAACACCTAACAACACATGCCATAGAGATAATGCCTCCAAATCTTCAATGCATGAACAATGGCAGCCAACTCGAAATCATGAACAGGGTAGTTCTCCTCATGGGGCTTCAACTGCCGAGAAGCATAAGCAATCACTCTACCCTCCTGCATCAACACACACCCAATACCAACTCGAGAAGCATCACAATATACTGTATAAGAACCCGAAGCTGATGACAAAACTAATACTAGAGCAGTGGTCAAGGCAGCCTTGAGTTTCTGAAAGCTCGCCTCACACTCATCCAACCACATGAAAGGAGCACCCTTTTGAGTCAATTTGGTCAAGGGTGATGCTATAGCTGAAAATCTCTAAACGAACCGACGGTAATAACCCACCAAGCCAAGAAAGCTGCGAATCTCTGTGGCTAAGGACGGTCTGGGCCAACTCTGAACTACCTCTATCTTCTTCAGATCAACCTGAATACCCTCACTAGACACCACGTGCCCCAAGAAAGCCACTGAACTAAGCCAAAACTCACACTTGGAGAACTTTGCATAAAGCTTCTCCTCCCTTAACAGCTGCAATTCAACTCTCAAATGTTCAGCCTGCTCCTCTTGGCTATGTGAGTACACCAGAATATCATCAATGAATATAATAAAAAACAAGTTGAGATAAGGTCGAAACACGCTGTTCATCAAATGCATGAACGTTGCTGGGGCATTGGTCAGCGCAAAAGACATCACAAGGAACTCATAATGACCATATCGGGTCCTGAAAGCTGTCTTAAGAATATCCGAGTCCCTGATCTTCAACTGGTGATACCCTGACCGGAGAACACTCTCGCTCCCTGAAGCTAGTCGAATAAATCATCAATACGAGGCAAAGGATAGTTGTTCTTGATTGTGACTTTGTTCAATTGCAATCAATGCACATCCTCATAGTGCCATCCTTCTTCTTCACAAATAGGACAAGCGCACCCCACGGTGACTCACTAGGCCGAATAAACCCCTTATCAAGGAGTTCCTGAAGTTGCTCCTTCAACTCTTTCAACTTCGTCGGTGCCATACGATACGGTGGATTAGAAATGGGCTGAGTACCCAGCACCAAATCAATACCAAAATCAATATCCCTGTTCGGTGGCATGCCCGGCAGGTCTGCAGGAAGCACATTCGGGAAGTCCCTCACTACTGGAATAGAATCGATACTAGGAGTCTCTGCACTAACATCCCTCAGAAAGGCCAAATAAGAAAGACAACCCTTCCCAACCATTCGATGGGCCTTCAAGAATGAAATCACCCTACTGGGAACATAATCTAACGAACCTCACCACTCAATCCGTGGCACACGCGGCATAGCCAACGTTACTGTCCTAACATGATAGTCCAAAATAGCACGACACAGAGATAACCAATCCATGCCCAATATCACATCAAAATCGAGCATACTAAGGAACAAAAGGTCCACTCGAGTATCCAAAACCCTAATAGTCACCACACAAGACCGATATACGCGGTCCACAACAATAGTATGGCCCACCGGAGTAGATACACGAACAGATGAAACCAGAGACTCACAGGGCGTATCCAAATAATTGGCAAAATATGATGACACATATGAAAAAGTGGAACCAGGGTCAAATAATACAGAGGCATCTCTGTGGCAGACTGAGACAATACCTGTAATCACAGCATCTGAAGCAATAGCATATGGTCTGGCTGGGAGGGCATAAAAATGGGCCTGACTACCACCTGATCGGCCTCCCCTTCTAGGGCGACCCCTAGCTGACTGACCTCCACCCCGAGCTGACTGGGCAGGTGGGGAAGTAACTGGTGCTGAAGCCGAAGGCTGACTCCTCTGCTGGGATGAACCTCCCGTAAGACGGGAACAGAATCTCTTGATATGATCCAAATCTTCACACTCGAAGCAACATCTCCCGGCAAATGACGGTGGGGACTGAAGGGAGCCCTGAGCACCGAGATACCCACTAGAAGAAATAGGCATAGATGAGCCCTGAACTGATAGTGCATGAGTCGAACTCTGAGCTGGAAAGCACTAAGAGATGAGTGGCCCTGATGTGAACTGTGAGAACCATGGCCAAATGATCCATCACGGTGACCCAAACGAGTTGGCTGAGCATGTCTGAATGGACGGCCTCTGCCGTGCTGAAACTAACCTCCAGAAGAAACACCGCCAAAGCTACCAGATCACCGAGGCCTCTTGGCCTCCCTCTCAACTCGCTCCTGGCGGCGAACTGACTCTAACTCTCTGGCAATGTCAACCACCTCATCAAAAGAAGCGCCCAGATTCCCTCTCTCTCTGGTAAGAAAAATCCGTAGCTAATAAGTGAGGCCATCAATGAACCTCCTGATCCTCTCCCTATCCATGGGAACTATCCAGATAGTATGACGGGCCAACTCGGAGAATCTCATCTCATACTGCATCATGGTCATATCCTCCTAACGCAACTGCTCGAACTACTTGCGCAGCTCCTCCCTGCGGGAATGCGGTGCATACTTCTCCAGGAAGAGAATGGAGAATTGATGCCAGGTAAGGGGCACTGCACCAACAGACCTACGCCTCTCATAAGCCTCCTACCAAGTGAAGGCAGCTCCAAATAACTAAAAAGTAGTAAATGAGACCCCACTGGTCTCCAAAATACCCGTTGTACGTAGAATCCTCTGACACTTGTCCAAGAAACCCTGGGCATCCTCGCCCTCTGCACCACTGAAAGTCGAAGGTTGAAGTCTACCAAACCTCTACAATCGACGCTGCTCATCCTCAGGCATAACTGGTAGCACAGAATCCTGAGCAGGTGCAATCGGCTAGGGTGGTGGTGCCTCTGGTGTCTGCAGTCCCTAAATAACTTGCTCGGGTGTACGAGTGGCGGGAGTCTGAGTGCCTACCCCGACCTGAGAAGTAGCTGCTGTAGTAGAAACTGCGACCTCCTGAGCAAGACTAGTGCATACAGTCAAGATCTCAGCCAAGGTCTCCTGAAGACCCGGAATAACAGTAGGCATAGTCGTGCCTGAGCTGGTCCTGCTGGAGCATCCGCCGCTGGAACCTGACCATGAACTGGGGCGGCTAGTAGATCTGCAGGTGCTCTCCTAGCTGCTGTGCGTGCTACACCCATGCCCCTACCACGGCCTTGACCGCGACCTCTGCCTCTAGTGGCCCCAACTGGTGGTACCGGTGGTCGTCCGTCCTAATTGGTAGCACGTGTCCTCACCATCTGTGAGAGAATAGAATAACAGAATTTTAGTTACCAGAATCAACAGATTCGCACGACAAGAATTCAAGAATGTGAAGTTTTTCCTAAAAGTTTTGCGGCCTCCCGAAGATAAGTACAAACGTCTCCGTACCGATCCGCGAGACTCTACTAAACCTGCTCATGACCCGTGATACCTATGTAACCTAGGCTCTGATACCAACTTGTCACGACGCCTAAACCGACCCGATCATGATGGCGCCTATCGTGAAACTAGGCCAGCTGACACAATTCCAAAATAGTTCAACATTTCATTTAAAGCTTAAATAATAATATTTTCAACTAAGATTCCGTAAAAGATACTAAGTCAAAACCAAAATATAAGCAGAAAATAAAACGCCCGACCTCGGGTGTCACTATGTCATGAGCAATACTACATCTGTTCCCAAACATAACTAGACCAAAATAGTCTGGAAAAAAATCCAAAATATACTATAGGGTAGATAAAGAAGGAGAAAGGCGGGACTGCGAACATCAGGCCGCTACCTTGCTATCTCCGGTGAAATTCGTATCTGGAACAGTCAACAGCCGCTACCGTGGCCTCAGATACCTGGATCTGCACACAAGGTTCAGGGGGTAACGTGAGTACACCAACTCAGTAAGTAACAAGCCCAAACTATGGACTGACAAGTAGTGACAAACTAAACCTCCAAAAGTAACACAATTAAACTGTACAGTAAAGTAGGCATGCTTGCAGTTCAAGTACTCAACTCAACAGTAAGTAAATACAATTCTGAACAGTGTGAAGTATAAAGCTCAGCAAATCTCTATGTACCAATGCACAGAAAGCATGAAAATGTATCATGTACCTCCACTCTCAAGTGCTCAACCACTCAGTACTGTATATGGCCATCCGGCCCAGTGAAGATCCATCCCGAAATATATACACATCATTTACAACAGTCACCCAGTACTGAGGAAGGCCATTCCAGCCCTATAAAGAAAATCCATCTCCAGGTATAAGTACTTCGGACAAGATCCATGTCCAGGAAAGATCCATCCCTCAATAACATCAACTGCGCTCACTGGGGTGTGTAGACTCCGGAGGGACTCCTTTCAGCCTAAGCGCTATAACAAGCCAGCTGCCGCGTGCAGCCCGATCCCATGCTATCGCTCATAATCAGGATATCGGCCTCACTCAGTCATCACTCTCCAGTCTCACACACACGGGGTCACAATGCCATAATACTAGCCCGAAACAATGATATGATGTGCCAAATGATAACAACCGAGACAAAGACATAATAGGATATGCATGAACAAGACTGAGTATAGAGTATCAATGAATCTAATGATATGACAGCAAGAAACGACCATTCGGGTCTCAACAGTATCGGCGTGAAGCCCTAACATGGTGATTAGCATGATTTACAGCTCATTAACTTAATCACATAATCACAACATAGATATCAGCAAGAAAGAGTCACTAAGCGGCGCCATGGAATGATCCAGGCCGCAATTCTCATGGTGCACACCCACTTGGAAGCGTTACTTACCTCAAACCAAGCCGAAACTCTAACCTGCGATACCCTTGCCTCTCCATTAGGCCTCCAAATCCGCCAAATCTAACCAAAATCAGATATTATCATCAATATACGCTAAAGAATGACAACCATACGAAAATTATAAAATTAGACCAAAAATCCCAAATTTGGCTCAAACCCGGCCCTCGGGCCCACATCTCGGAATTCGATAAAAATCAGAAAACTAGAAAGCACATTCACTCACGAGTCTACCCGTAACAAATTCACCAAAATCCAACGTCAAATGGTTATCCAAATCTCTAAAATTAACTCTCATATTCTCCTCCACTTTTCCCCCAATTTTCACCCCAAATTCTCAATTTAGATGTTAAAAATCAAGACACAATCATGGAATTTAACCAAAAACAAGTGAAGAACACTTACCCCAATCACTCCTCTGAAAATCCCCTCCAAAATCGCCTTCTCCCGAGCTCTCTATTGAATTTTGAAGCTATGAACTCAAACCCTTGTTTTTCAACTTAAACATTCTGCCCAGATGTCTTCCTCTTCGCGAACGCGGTAATGCCCTCGCATTCGTGAAGCACAAGCTGCCTCAGACCAAAAGTCCCTTCTTCGCGAACGGGAGGACCCACTCACAAACGTGAAGACCACTCTGCTTAACCCTATGCGAACGTGGAACCCACCTTGCGAACACATAGGCTTAATTGCCTGAAGTTCCAAATGACCGTTGACTCTACGCGAACGCGATGCCCTGGTCGCGAATGCATAGCCTTAAACTCATGAACCTTCGCGAACGCGAAGAACAACCTAGCTGACCCTCTTAACATCCCTTCGCGAATGCGGGAGCCCTCTCGTGAACGCGATGAAGGAATTCTCTGCAACAAAATACCAGAAAATCTGCCAACTTCCAAAACCGAGAATTGGTCCGTTAACCACCCGAAACTCACCCGAGGCCCTTTGGACCTCAACCAAACATTCCAACACATCCCATAACATCATTAAAACTTATTCGGGCCTTCGAATTACTCAAAATAACACCAAAAAACCAAATCACCCTCGGATTCATGCCTAAGAACTTAAAAACTTTCAAATTCCACAAATCAACATCGAGACCTATCAAATCACCTCCGAATGGCCTGAAATTTTGCACATACGTCACAAATGACACTACGGACCTACTTCAGTTTCCAGAATTCCATTCCAACCCCGATATCAAGATTTCCACCGCCGACCGGAAACTCCAAATTTCCAGTTTCGCCAATTGAAGACTAACTCTACCACGGACGTCCAAATTACATTTCGAACACGCTCCTAAGTCCAAAATCACCTAACGGGGCTATTCGAACCATCTCACATCCGAGACCTTCTATGCATAAGTCAACATCCGGTTGACTTTACCAACTTAAGCTCCTAAATTAGAGACTAAGTGTCTCATTCCACTCCAAGACTACTCCGAACCCGAACCAACCAACACGATACAATGAAATATAGCTAAACAACACATACTAAAGCAGAAATGGGCGGAAATGGGGCTGTAACTCATGAAACGACCGACCGAGTCATTACAGGCCTACATCTCGAAACCCGATGAAACTCACAAAATCCGACAACCCATTCAGATAAGAGTTCAACCATACCAATTTTATCAAATTCCGATAACAACTTGACCTCCAAATCTTAAATTTTTGTTCTTGAAAAGTTTTGCGATAGTCTTTATTTCTTCCATTTAAATCCGAAATAAAAGATAAATATAATCATAGAATCATGAATTATAATTACTTTCGGATATAGGACACTTACCCCAATCCATATGGTGAAAATTGCCTCAAAAATAGCTTCAATCTGAACTACATAGCTCCAAATATGTTAAAAATGGCCGAAACCTCGAAATATAGCTTCTGCCCAGGTATTTACTCTTCGCGATCGCGGGGAATGCTTTGCAATCGCGTAGCACAACATTTCTCAGCCCAAAATTTGCCCTTCGTAATCTCGCAACCTGCTTCGCAATCGCGAAGAACAAATGCCCAGCTCTTCTAGGCAGCCTCTAGTATAATGGTTATAACCTTTTGTACAAAACTCCAAATTGCAAATGGTTTAACTTTTAGAAACTAGACTCCAAGCACTACAACTTTCATACCTTTCTTATCTCCCAGTTCCTAATAGATTACAAGATATAAGTTCTCAAAGTTAGCCCTGTGCAATACAAATTTCTTCTTCATCTTCCCGGACAGCCGGTAGTGTACCAGCCAAACTTTTTGTACACAACTCCAAATACCAAATGGATTGAATTTCTGACATCTAGACATAAAGGGCTAGAATTTTCATTTTAGGATCATCTCCAAATTCCTTATAGATTGCACGATACAAGCTTTCAAAGTTGGGTCAGTGCGACAGAAACTTTCCTCTACGCGATCGCGGAAGGCCTTCCGCGATCACGAATCACTGGCCAATTTCTCCCATTTTACTCATCGCGATTGCGACAAATTCCCATCGATCGCGTCGCACACTGCTCTAGCCAAAAACCAGCGGCTAAAAATGGCCTAGAAATGGTCCGAAACTACCCCAAAATTCAACCGAGCCCCTCGGGACACCATCCGAACATACTAACAAGTCTCAAAACATAACACAGACTTAGTCGAGGCCTCAAATCACATCAAACAATGCTAAAAACATGAATCACACCCCAATACGAGTCTAATGAAACTAAGAAATTCCAATTTCTACATTCGATGCTGAAACCTATCAAATCACGTCCGATTGACATTAAATTTTGCACACAAGTCACATTCGATATTACGGACCTATTCCAACTTCCAGAATCAGAATCCGACCTCGATATCAAAAAGTTCACTCCCGGTCAAACTTCTCAAAAACCTTCAAATTTATAACTTTCGCCAAATGACCTTGAAATGTCCCGCGGGCCTCCAAATCCACTTCCGGACGCACTCCCAATATCAAAATCACCATACGGAGCTATTTCCAGACTCGGATCCCAAATGGACATCGATAACATTGAAATAGACCTCAACACAAATTTATGAAATTCTTCCAAAAATGCTAGCTTCCACGATAGGGGCCGAAACGTCCCGGGTCATCCAAAACCCGATCTGAACATACCCCCAAGTCTAAAATCAATATACGAACCTGCTGGAACCTTCAAATTCTGATTCCGAGGTCGTTTACTCAAAGTTCCAACCTTAGTCAATTCTTCCAACTTAAAGCTTGCGAAATGAGAATTCCCTTTCCAAATCGACTCCGAACTTCCCGAATTTCAATTTGAACCACGCGTACAAGTCATAATACCTAAAGTGAAGCTACTCATGGCCTCAAAATGACATGCCAGAGCTCAAAACGACCGGTTGGGTCGTTATAGATATGATCCAAAAGATATAATTTTTTGTCAATACAACGTGATAGAGAAGTGAAAAATAAATTTAATGACAGATAATATAATAAAATAAAGCAAAGAAGAAATAATTCTTATTGGATAATCCTTGATAGGATGATGAGCTGAACAGAACTTGAGGAGCCGAACTATGGCAAACCTGAGAGAAAGTTGATATGAATTACAATGTAGAGAATTGTAGATAAGAAAAACAGATGATTACAATGGTGGTTAAGTGTCTATTTATAGGACTAGATCTAGGTAGACATTCTCATTAAATGATGGGCTCATTATGAGCATTTACTCAATTTATTTGTTAAATTTGGAAGACTTGTAACGAATGAGTAAATGCTAGAATTCCGTAACTGATGAGTTAATTCCATAACTGTTGAGTCAATCCTGTAACTGTTGAGTCGATCTCATACCTTTTGAGTCAACCTCGTACCTGTTGAGTTTATTTCGTAATTGATTAGCTTGTTCTGCCCGTTATAGCTATTTATTGCATTTATTGTACATTACATAATTTATTTTTTCCATCTCATGGCGTAATGATGGTAAATCCTGTGTAATTCTGGATTAATTTCTTTCCTAGTTTGTAATTATGAGCTATTCTCCCGTACCTGATCTGGGGCTACCTGTTCTGGGCCATTCCATAATGATCAGTTCCGAGACTAATAGGCGCGATACAAGTATGTTCGAGCCCGAGGGTGTTTCGCATATCATCTTTACACGTCATTTTCACTTTTCTCAAGCTTTGCAGACATGTGTCGCCAGTTAATAGACCCACGTGGAAAGTTTATTTTTCATTAATACAGATAGTCCCCCCCCCCCCCATTTTTTGAATAATCTCAACTGAATATTCAGGAAGTGGTAAGTTTATTTATGGCGGGAATATTTTGTTACCTCTTCAATTCTACCTAGCTCAAAAGGTCCGATAATTTTTAGAGCAGTAGTGTGCCTTCGTTTTAAACTTCACCTTTTGCCATTTTCTTCACTTATGTTCTTCTAAACTCTTTTGTGCAGGAATATTTACTCTTGTTGCTCGTAGAAAACAAGTTATTGTTGACCCTGAAGATGATCATAATAGGGGGTAGTACAACATAGTCATAATTGTTTCAACCCTTGAATTGGTTCCGGGTGATTGTCTGTTCCCGAAGATATGGATTTACACTCATAAGTTTCTTTCGACTCTCTTAAATTGATTTTCTTATGTTGTTTTAAGTCTCTTAATCGAGATAGATAACCTCGAATCTTGATCAAGACTCCGGCAGATGATAAGGCTCAAGAGCGATATTTTGATATAGGTCTCTTAGAAGCGGAAGAAGAAGAGTACCATGGGTACTGATTCGGAGAATGTCATTGCAAGTCCTCTGAATAAAAGTATTGACAAAGGGAGGAAAGAACTTTCTGAAGATAGTCCGAGTAATCCCAGAACCAATCCCCAACCTACTCAATTTCATTTCCAAGCCGAAGATGTTGTCATTATTGTGGCGGATGATAGAGAGAATTCTCTGATTTAAGAAAGATATAAGTACTACAATCACACTTGTCTAGATATTATTTGGTATAGTAGGGAATCTATCCGAGTGCTAATTTTTTCTTGACACTTTAAAATTTATCAGAGTGCTCATGCTTAGTCTTATAGACTTGAAATATATATTTTAGATGCATCTGTGATGACCTAATAGGTCATCTAGAGTATTAAACCTTAAATTTGTGTTTCAAAGCCTCCAATGGCTCCTTTAAGCCTTCCTCGGTTTGCGTACGCAGTCCGGATATTTTTTCGGAAGGCTTTTATGTAAAAAATTGATAAAATATAAAATTTTGCCTTAAAGATTTATTTGAGTTGACTTCAGTCAATGTTTTGAGCAAATCCATGTTTGGAAGGTCCCGATGGGTCCGTATCGTGACTTGGGATCTAGGCATATTCCCGGAATCGAATTCGGAGGTCCTAGCTCGAGTTGTCCCTTTTTGTCGAAAATTGAAAGTTTAAAGGTTAATTGACTTTAAGGAATTGACCAATGTTTAACTTTGTTGATACCGGTCCGTATTTTTGTTTTGGAATCCGGTATAGGTACATTACTACATTTATGACTTGTCTGCCAAATTTGGTGAGCAACGCAGTTAGTTTGACGTGATTCGGACATCCGGTTGTTAAAATAGAAGTTCTAAAGTTTTATTGAAAATTTCATTTGATTTGGTGTCCGATTTGTAGTTTTAGGTGTTACTTTTGTGTTTGGATCATGCGAGCGATTTCTTATCATATTTTGGATATGTATGCATATTTGGTTGGGAGCCCCGAGGGTTCGGGTGAGTTTCGGATAGGCTACGGATGGTTTAAACTTAGGAAAATCTGGTTTTTGGGACTTCTGCTGGTTTCTGGTATCATGTGCTTTTGCGGCCGCGAAGCCTTTCTTGCGAACGCAAAGGGGATTTTGGGACAGCGAAGATTTGCTTCATCGTGAACGCGATAGTTGGGTCGCGAACGTGGAGTATTTGGGGTTTTACCCTCCGCGAATGCAACCAGCTTCTCGCGAACGCGTAGCTTTATGGACCTGGGAAGGGGAATCATTGTTTCTTCTACGCGAACACAAGCATTGGCTCGCGAACGCGAAGGCCAGGGGGGAGAAGCCTTTGCGAACGCATGGGAGGACTCGCGAACGCGAAGGCCACATAGGCTGCTGCACATCCCGAACGCGGCAAGCCCTTCGCGGATGCGAACGCGAAGAAGGCCTGACGCTCAAATCATAAAATATTTTAAAATCGGTATTTCTCCCATTTTACATAACCCTTCCATTAGAGCTCGGACTAGGGGCAATTTTGAAGAGAAAATTCAACATCAATTCATAGGTTTGTACACTTTAACTCATTTTCTTCCTTTTCTAACATCACCAATTAATTTCCAGCCCTAATCTTTGTTCTTCCATGGTAGAAAACTAGGGATTTAGGAAGAATTAGGAGTTTTTGAAAATTGGGGATTTAGACCTCGATTTGAGGTCGGATTCTGAAATTAATTACATAATCGAGCTTGGGGGGTGAATGGGTAAATGGATTTTGGTCCGAACCTTGGGTTTTGACCAAGCGAGCCCGGGGTCGATTTTTGACTTTTTGGGGAAAAGTGTGAAAATCCTAAATTTATGCATTGTAATTGATTCCTTTAGCAACATTTGACATTATTGAGTCAATTGTGGTTAGATACGAGTAGTTTGGAGGCGAATCCCAGAGGAAGGGCCCCGGTAGAGCTTTGAGTCGATTTTTGGAGCGAGGTAAGTGTCGTGGTTAACCTTGACTTGAGGGATTACGACTTATTTTCCTATTTTGTACTTGTTTAAATGTTGGGTACAATGTATATGTGAGGTGGCGAGTACTTATGTATTGTTGTTGGGTCAAAGCATGCGGGTGGGACTTGTTTCTTGTAATTTATTGCTTTCTTTGATTATGATATCCATGCTTAGACTAGTTAATTACTAAATTGATCGTTCTTTCCGCATTTATTGGCTATCTGTGATAATTTGATTATTGCTTCTGAAGTTGAGGTTGGTATTGTGGAACCATTGTTGATGTAAGGTTTTGTTCTTGTTTATTCTATCTCCCTGTTGATATATGTTCATTGTTACATAGCAAGGGAGAATGTTAAAGCACGAAGGGTGATGACGTGCTGTAATTATTGATTCATGATGAAATTGAGAGTAAAAGCACGAAGGGATATGTCGTGTCGTATTTATCATGTTATGGAGAGATTGAGAGTAAAAGCTCGAAGGGTGATGTTGTGCCGTTATTACTGTTTCATGGTGAGAATGAAAGTAAAAGAACGAATGGTGATGCCGTGCAGTTTTATTCATTATGTTTATTCATTTTGTTGGTTGAAGGTTTATTGACTGTTTCTTGTTATCATTCTCTACCGTAGTTACCGTATCTTGCACCCCTTTCGCATGCCCCCTCCCAATGGTAATTGTTAATTCTTTATTTGTTGTTATGTTGTACGTATATTTTCTTCTGTATAGGTTTAATTACGTGGGTGTCTTATCATAGCCTCGTCACTACCTCGTCGAGGTTAGGCTCGACACTTACGGAGTACATTGGGTCGGTTGTACTCATACTACACTCTGCACTTCTTGTGTAGATTTTGGTATCGGTCCTAGCTGTCCGTGAGGTGTATCAGTGCGGATTGGCATTTGGAGACTCGAGGTAGATCTGCTGGCGTCAGCATACCTTAATGTCCCCTTCCTCATCCCATATTTACTATTTTTTTCATTGAGACAGTTGTATTTATTTCAAACCATATTTGTAGAGACTCTAGATGCTCGTGTACTTGTGACTCCAGATCCGAGTTGTACCCGAATTCGGATTATTGTGCTATTTCATATTTTATTTTGGACTTCATTTCGGTTTACTTGGTTAAATTGTTCAAGTGATTAAAATTTGGTAAAGAATTACACTAACGTTGGTTTGCCTAGTAAGTTAAATATTACGCGCCATCACAATCACTAATGTGGGATTTTCGGGTCGTGACATCGTCATTTTGTGCGATGTGTTAAAGTTGCACCTTTAGGTGTCTAAGTTTTAAATAAAGGAGGGCTCTTTTATATTTTATAAACGTTATGAAGAGGACGTCTACTTTTCACTTAGGCGTAAAATTGGATCTATTGATCCGACTAGACATTTAGTCCGAGGGAGTACTAATTCCGATAACATTTATGGGAGTATTGATCCAACATGATTTATGGGAGTATTGATCCTGGTAAGACGTTGAGTCTGAGAGAATATTGATCCCGAATAAATATATATCTTAGAGGATTTGGACCGAAGAGACATTTAGTCTGATTGGATGTTGTATCCGAATTGGAGTATTTGAATATACTTCCAAGTATAGAGGGACACAAGTCCAGATGATAAAAATGATATTTGATCTTTTTATTAATGTATACGGGATAATCGATCCAAGTATAATGTCAAATGGTAAGTCATTTACTATCGAATGAGATATATATCCGAGATATAATACAATGTACCGTTAAGAAAGACTTATATGTTTAACTTCTGGTCGTTGCCAAACCGAATATGAGTCGCGTGTTTGTTCAAAGTGAACTTTATTCTAATGGCATATTTGCGTATTATGCACTTAGAAAAATTTCATTCTCGACTAGGACATAAAACTCTCTTATTTTTTTATTGTGGGATTCGCTCAGAAATGGAGTTCTCAGTCCTTTTTGTGCACATGTAGTATATATTTTGTTGAAAAACTTGTTCAACATTATTTGAAGTGTACGTGCTTGATATGAACAACGCAACTGGCTGAAATGAGATGGTAGTAAATGATGTCAGAATACTCTTAGGAATTCTATATCCCAAGGCAATCAACTGTTTATATCACTTCTTATAATGTCAAGTCAAATTAACTAATCTTCCAGTATGCGAAGTTCCCCTAGTGTTCAAGTTTTGAGGTATGAGAATTCAAACACTGTAATCATAATTTGACAGTCCCTAGTTTAATAGTCCTCGATAAGATAGTTAGTTATGATGTTGATGGACTTTCAAATGGTCTAGTTCCAACATAGGAACGATACCATAGCTCTTTTTGACTCTGGCCAGAAACTACAAAAGTTTCGAAATTTTATCGAGCATCATGTGATATTTTAATTTGAGCTAGCCATACTCGTTTTTGATGAGTTTTCTATTTAAATCCTTATTATCGGAGTAATTTTCACAGCTCTGTTTATGAATTTCTCGCATCATGTATTCTGTTTTTCATGGTCCTCAGAGTTTTAGCTTTGGCACCCTTGAATATCCTCAAATATAATTCTTCTTCAACAAGGCAGTACGGGATAAGGCGCAATCAGAATTGTCAAAATGTGTGCTTGTCTTTGGGTAAAGACCCATTCTACAAGTAATCAATGAATCTATTTTGCAACAATTAAATTAGTCGAGCTTACCTCATTTTCATACCTCATTTTCACTCTAATTGATAATAGACCGGGGATCGCCCGAATAAGGAATCCGATCTCGAGACTGTTTGACCCGAAAATGATATTTCTCCATAAGAACCTGGGGTTATTTTTGGAGTCAGTGATATCAGCAGTAGATCCGAGACCAACATATCTGGCTCGGTTTTCTCAAGGCTGCATAGTTTTGTTAGATTTGATCAATAATTAAATTAACATTTTTGCTCTGAGTTCCTCAGCCAATTCGAGTCCTAGAACACATGCTTCATACTCGGCTTTGTTGTTAGTAATAGCATTACTTTTATAAATTGTCTAGCTACTTTTCTGATAGGTGCATTTAGCATTGTCCCTAACCCGGGACTTTTAATACTTGTGGACCTAATTTTGTAGAAGGTTCAGATCCGATAATATCCCAGAAGCAACATGTACTTCCTTTTCAGCTGCGGGTAATATGTTCGAGCTAAGATTAATCATGAAATCTGCTAAATTTGTGATTTTATAGCAGTACGTGACTGATAAATAATATCATATTCACTAAGTTAGCCTTCCCAACATTTCATGTTTATGCAAAATATTGCGTAATGAAAATATAGTGACTACGGGAATTGGGTGACATTCAAAATAAAGCCTTAGACTTAGGTAGCTACTATTAATTCCAACTTCTCAAAACGTAGATATCTAGTTTTTGTGTCTAAGAGTATTTTATAATAGATAGGAGTTCGTGTACTTTTATCTTCTTGAATTAAGATTGCATTTATCGAGACCTCCGAGACAATTTGGTATACCAATGACCATCTTTCTCCTCGGAATTTTGAAAGCAATGATGGGTTGATGTTGGCTAGCGAGTCCGGATGATTCGACTTTACGGACTAAACAAACCTTTTAAAGTTTGGTAACTTCATCTTTATTATTTGACTCCGATTTCGTCTTTTTCTTAACTGGATTATAGCGTGGTCAATATGAGCATACAAGTCATTAACTCCGGTAGTATATTTGTTATGTTAGCATGGGGGCAAGCAAAGAAATTTGCGTTAGCACGTAAAAATTTAATCAATTTACCTTTATGCTCGGGGTCGAGTCTCAACCGACGTAAACCTTCCTATCTGGGTAGTCAATGATAGTTTCAAGTTCTTTAGCATTGACCTCGTGGCTCCTGATTATTTCAGTTCAATGATTCTAACAGAAAATATTTATCTAATTGTCCATCTGCGTTCGAGATTCCTTCAATTGAGGCCCTGTGGAATTTTGCAATTTAGCAAGGTGATTCCTTACCTATTCGGGAAGGTCTGGATCATTTTTAACCCGCTAAGGAAATCTCGTATCTCTTTGCTCAGACCTGATTTTTAGATTTCTGCGTTTAGATTTGGATCACCTAGGAATAACCTCCGTTCGATCTCCGAACTTGTTTTCGACTTTCAATTGAACCTCAATGTCTTCCTCTATTCGGAGCTTCGTATTATACCTGTTGTAAATTTTACTCCTCGGTTCTGGGAAGGTCCGACATTATTCTTCTAGCTCCTTCAATCAGATCTGTAATCACCTCCGTTTGGTTTTCGAACCTGTTTTTGGACATCATATTAGTGTCGGTTTGACTTACTGTGTCTTCTTCTATTTGAAGCCTGGTGCTGTAATGGTTATGCATATCATTCTCGTAGGATAGATGGAAATTCCGGAGGTGTTCTATCAGTTCGTTCTGTTGCTTGATCTATTTTTGTAAGGTTAGAACTAAATTTGTTAAATTAAAATAACCCGGTATATCCGAACCTCCTGTTGCGGAGCTGTTTGACGCAGATCCCTTATCATCAGTTTCGGTACTAATAGTTATGCTACCAATATACTGATGTCCATTCTCCATTTTTCTATGTTTGTTGCTTACCTATTATTATCATGGCTACTCTTCCATTTTTCATTTTGCCTTGTAAAATCATCTCCAACTCGGTTGTCCTCAACTGTGTTGATTGGCTAATTTTGGCTAGGAAGAAGGTTTAAATTGAAAACAAGCAAAGATTATCTTTGGATGAATAGCAAATTTTCTTGAGGTCCCGGCAAACAGAACCAAACTGTTTAACCCAAAAAATAATTTTCAAGGTCAAAACAACTAATTTTATATGTTGGATCACAAGCAACCGATTCGATCCGAAAGATATAATTTTTTATGAATACAACATGATAGAGAAATGTGAAAAAAATTAAAGACATATAATATAATAAAAATAAAGCAGCGAAGAAATAATTCTTATTGGATGATCCGTGATAGAATGATGAGCCGAACAGAGCTTGAGGAGCCGAACTATGGCAAACTTGAGATCAAGTTGCTATGAATTACAATGTATAGAATTGTAGAGAAGAAAAACTAGATGATTACAATGGTGGTAAAGTGTCTATTTATAGGACTAGATCTAGGTAACTATTCTCCTTGCATTATGGGCTTATTATGAACATTTACTCAATCCATCTAATACTTTTAGAAAACTTGCAATGGCTGAGTAAATGCTGAAATTCCGTAACTGATGAGTTAATTCCGTAACTGATGATTCAATCCTATACCTGTTGAGTCAATCTCATGCCTGTTGAGTCAATCTCGTACCTGTAGTTAATTTCGTAATTGATTGGCTTGTTCTGCCCATTACAACTATTTTTTGCATTTATTGTACATTACATAATTGATTTGTAACTAATGGCACAATGATGGTAAATCCCGCGTAATCCGGGATTAATTTCTTTACTCGTTTGTAACTATGAGCTATTCTCACGTACTTGATTCGGGGCTATTCTCTCGTACCTGATCTGGGGCTATTCTCCCATACCTAATCTGGGGCTATTCTCCCATATAGGGGTGTACAAACCGAACCAAAAAATCGCACCAAACCGAAAAGTCAAATCAAACCGATTAAAAAACCCGACTTGGTTTGGTATTGAGTAAAAATACCGGAACCAGCCCGACATGTAAATATATCATTTTTATATATATTTTTAAGATTTTATATAAAATTTTCTTTAAAAAATGTCTAGAAATATTTGGGATTCTCTTGCGGGATATAAATATTCATAGAATATGAAGCGCTCCATATTTATTGACCTTAAATAATGGGTTGTATGATCGCTTTCTTATCAAGTGTTACTGAAATGCGTCTATCTCTTTGTTCTTCCATATTCATATCATATGTTAAGATCTATTAAATTCCTATATCTTTTTCGAATGTGAAGTGGTTGCTAATATTTAGGTATCATATTGATTTTTATGTTTAATTACTAAATCCGGTTAACCTGAAAGTGTATGTCAACGAAAAATTATTGTCAGACGACTAAAAAAATTATTATTATGTATTACTAATAGAATTCTCCCATAAGAATATTTTAATCGATAATATGTTTGTCAATTTTTTATATTTTTACTAAATAGATATATACTTATCAAATATTTAACAAAGTAAGATTGAAGTAATATGTAAGTAACAAAAAATCTGAAAATCCGAAAAACCCGAAAAACCAAACCAATCCAAACCAATATAGTTGGTCTGGTTTGATTTTGATAAAAACTGAACCAACCCGGTCCATATACACCCCTACTCCCGTACCTGATCTGGGGCTATTCTCTCGTACCTGATCTGGGGCTATTCTATGATGATCAGTTCCAAGACTAATAGGTATTGTACGAGTATGTTCGGGCCCGAAAGTATTTCGCATATCATTAGATGTCATTCTTCATTTTTTTCATAACTTTGGTGACATCTGTTGCCAGTTAATAGACCCACATTGACATGGCAAGTCTATCTTTCACTAACACATGCGTCGAAACTGTTGCGAGGAAAAATAATGGAAGCTCCACGAATTACTTCTCTGGTTACAATCCTCCTTGTCATTAATTGCTTCTTACTTCTTTTTATGGATCCCATCTTAGTACTTATAGATGGATTTTCAAAATTTAATTCTCTGAGGACAAAGTAACCTGTACAGGGCATTCTAACTTTATTACAAGTGGAATGTACTTGGACTTTGTAAAGTATGGACACTAGAAAAGACATCTATTTTAACTTGCAAAGAAAAATAAAAAACAACTATAGCTAGATCATTGCTGTCTGCTTCCTCTCAACTCTATGAGGAAAAAACAGGACATAACATTTCTGGTTTGAGTTGTTCTGTTGTGAGGACTCTTCAATAATATTGCCGCACCCATGTCGGATGTTCCAAAAAATCTACTACTTTTGAAGGACCCGACATGCAATTTAAGACATTTTTGAAGAGTCCGAGCAACATAGATTATTTGTTCCAGACAATTTACTAACATTATTTGGTAAAGCAATTAGAAGTTGTTCTTCCTGAAGGAGGTAGTAAAAAAAGAACTCATATTTACATCACATTGCCGTGTATGTTAAATTCCCCTGATATAAATTCCTCAAAACCATTAGCAGAGTGGTTTTGGGATATTCCATCCAAAGTCCCACTGTGAAAATCTTGATTTATGTGATTCCCATAGGTAACTTCATTCATCAGTGGAACATATTGCATGAAAGCATCTGGGAACACTGAATCGTTGCATCCAAAATTATTCTTGGAAAGATCTTGATTGGTTGTGTTCTTGAAATCTTCTTGACCACTAAATTGTTCTAACGAGAACCATTCAGAAAATAAGACTTTTGGTAAATTGCTTTTGCAATTTTCTCTTGCAAAGTCAACCTGTAGTGAAGCAGATTGACCACTATCTGCAAATGAACCTTCTATGTGTTCAAATGAGTGCGGACTTGAATTTTGGGAAGCAAATTTTATTGAAGAAGGTGAAGATTCTCTATTTCCAATATGTAGGCTAGTGCATCCAGATGTAGCCTGTCCAGCTTCATCTTTTGCAATTTTGGCCACTCTCTTCTTTAAGTAAGAGTGCCAGTGGTTCTTTATCTCGTTATCGGTCCTTCCAGGCAAATGCTGTGCTATTTGAGACCACCTGCGGATATATAACCTTTGTTTAGATACTTATAACAATAACTATGCCACAATTCCAAGCTAGTTGGGTTGGTTATATTAAATCTTAATATCAAAAATATTCTGTATAATATTTCATTGGAGATTTACAGTATATAATTGACTAGACATCATTAAATCATTGAGTTCTAAACAAGAATGTCCTTTCTCAATCTCACTTGATTCCAAGAAATGAGACATTGGGATAAATAACTGTCCAGTTATATTCACTTGTCACCAAAATCTCACTTGATTCCAAGAAATGACAAGGTGGCTTGCTTAGATGGTAAGCACCCTCCACTTCCAACCAAGAGATTGTTGTGGGGTCCAGTCCTCAAATAATAAGTAAACAAAAAAAAGAAAAAAGAAAAATAGTGATTGGTTGAAAGAAAGGCAAATGGTGGGCTCTACAAAACAATTTGCAAAACCAATTTGGAATTGGTTTTGGCGTTGCCCATGTTACAACTTGCAACAAACAAAACATTCTGATTGGTTCCTTCGGTGGCCATTTACCACTATAAATAGCAGCTGCATTTCTCATTGTATGCACACCAAATCGAGAGAAGCAACAGAGAGTTAGAGAGAGTAATCCACAGATTGTAGTTTGTGAGATAAATAGTGAGTGGGAGTAATATTGTAGTGAGGTGTTTAAAATAAAGAGTGTTATTTCTTTCGAAGTTGTAGTAGTCTCTTGACACTACTAAGTTGTAATATTATAGTGGTAATATTGCTCCGCTGGGGTATTATATTTTATCCCGTTAAAATATTTGGTGTCGTTGTTACTCTCTTGTGTTATTGTTATTTACCCTCGATATTATTCCTGGGCAGGATTATTATTTTTTTTATTTCCAACAACGTGGTATCAGAGCCATGGCGAATAATAGTCCGCTGTCTTTTCTGTATCCCCGTCTCACAAAAGATAATTATCAAAAATGGTGTTTACGTATGAAAGCCATTCTAGGCTCCCAGGATGTGTGGAAAATCGTAGATTGAGGGTATGCAAAACCCGATAATGAGGAAGCTCTGCCTCAAAATGGAAAAGATGTCTTGGCAAAGACAAGGAAGAAAGATCAACAAGCCCTCATGCTCATCCACCAATGTTTGGATGATGTCATGTTTGAGAAGGTGGCCGATGCTACCACCTCAAAGGAAGCTTGGGAGATTTTACAAAATTCTCTCCAAGGAGTTGACAAGGTGAGGAAGGTAAAACTTCAAACTCTAAGGGTTGATTTTGAAGTTTTAAAAATGAAATAATCCGAATGCATTTCGGATTATTGTTCAAAAGTGAAGGCTGTTGTAAATCAATTGAGACGATACGGGGAGGACATAAAAGATGTCCGTGTGGTAGAAAAGATCCTTCGCACTTTAACACCTAAATTCGATTTTGTGGTGTGTGCTATTGAAGAGTCTAAAGATTTAGACTCAATGATGGTGGAGCAATTGGAGGGTTCTTTACAGGCCCATGAAGAAAAGATCAAGAGGAGACAAGAAGTGCCACTGGAGCAACTTCTTAAAACTCAGGCATCCTTTAAGGATTATGGAGGTGAAAAAAGCTATCGAGGGAATGGCCGGGGACGAGGCCGTGGCGGTCATGGACGAGGAAGAAGTAATGGTAACAACTTCAACAATGAAGTTAAAATCCACCAAGCATTCAGAGGTCGTGCTCGTGGACAAGAGGAGGAAGAGGACGTGACTACTACCAAGAAAATAATGGACAAAGGTATGACAAATCAAAAATTGAGTGTTATAATTATCATAAATTTGGCCACTACTCTTGGAAATGTCGTAGCAATGTTGAAGAGAAAGCTAACCTTGTTGACGACAAGAAAGAAGAAAATGAGTCAACGTTATTGCTGGCACTCAAGGAAGAAGACAGGGATGATTGCAGCTCGTGGTATTTGGACAATGGAGCAAGCAATCATATGTGTGGATGCAAAGAAAAGTTTGTGGATATCAATAAAAAGGTGAGAAGTAATGTGTCCTTTGAAGATACCTCAAAGATTCAAATCGAAGGGATAGGTACGATTCTGATCTCCTGTAAAGATGGTACTCACAAGCTAATTCAAGATGTTTCTTATCTAGCAAAATTAAAAAGTAATATTTTGAGTTTGTGCCAACTTCTTGAAAAGGAATATGACATCCGCATGAAAAATATGCATCTTTGGCTTAGAGATTCAAGTGGAATTCTAATTGCTAAAGTGCATATGGCAAAGAATAGATTATTTTCTCCTAATCTTAAAACAATTGATGCAAAGTGTTTGAAGGCTCATGTGCAAGATGAATCATGGTGTTGGCACATGCGATTTGGCACTTGAATTTTGAAGTGCTCAAATCAATGGGATAAAAGAACATGGTACATGGGATACCATCAATCAACCATCCCAATCAATTGTGTGAAGCTTGTCTTCTTGGAAAACATGCAAGGAGGAGTTTTCCAAAAGAGACCATGTCAAGATCAACCAAGCCGCTCCAGCTTGTTCACACTGATGTGTGTAGACCAATCAATCCACCTTCTTTTGGTAAAAGTAGATACTTTTTGCTTTTCATTGATGACTTTAGTAGAAAGACCTGGGTTTATTTCTTGAACCAAAAATCTGAAGCTTTTGCTGCTTTTAAAAATTTTAAAGTACTTGTGGAGAAAGAAAGTGCTATGAAATTAAAGCTCTAAGGTCCGATAGAGGAGGCGAATTCACTTCAAACGAGTTTAATAACTTTTGTCAGTCTCATGGAATTTGTCGCCCTTCAACGGTACCTTATTCACCCCAACAAAATGGAGTTGCAAAGAGAAAGAATCGAACGATTCTTAATATGGCTCGATGTATGTTGAAAGCTAAAAGTATGTCCAAGGAATTTTGGGCCGAAGCTGTTTCTTGTGCAGTTTATTTGAACAACAGGTCTCCAACAAGAAATGTTAGAGATCAAACCCCTCAAGAAGCATGGAGTGGAAGAAAGCCAAGTGTCAAACATTTGAGAGTCTTTGGGAGCATAGCCTATGCTCATGTGCCACATCAAGGGAGAGCAAAGCTTGACGATCGAAGTGTCAAGCATGTCTTTGTTGTCTATGATACGTGTTCAAAAGGCTACAAGTTATACAACCCAAGCAGCGGTAAGGTGGTGGTAAGTCGCGATGTTGAATTGGATGAAGAATTGGCATGGGATTGGGAAGCTCAGGAAGAAACTTCATATGATTTTCTTCCATACTTTGGTGATGAAGAAGAACCAGAGACCGTGGAACCTGTGCAGGATACAACTCCACCTCCTTCTCCAACCAATGTTTCATCTCCTTCTTCTCAACAAAATTCAAATGAACAGTCGCAAAGGACGAAGAGTATTTGAGAGCTCTATGATAGCACAGAAGAAGTTACTAATTTTAATTTTTTATGTTGTCTCTTTGCTGACAGTGAACCAATGAACTTTGATGAAGCGGTTACAGACAAAAGGTGGAGACAGGCCGTAGAGGAGGAAATCGAGTCAACAGAGAAGAATAACACTTGGGAGTTAACAACTCTTCCCAAGAGTGATCGAGCAATTGAAGTAGAATCGATATACAAGACAAAGAAGAATGCTGATAGAGAAGTGGAGAGATACAAAACACGAATCGTGGCTAAAGGCTACAAGCAAAGGCAGTGTGGTGCCAAGAAAAAAGTAGAGCTCATATATGTGAAATCTCATGACCAAGTTGCAGATATTTTTACAAAGCCGCTCAAGTTTGAAGATTTTCAGAGATTGAGATCAAGACTTGGAATGAAGAATAAAAATCAAAATTAAGTGAGAGATTTGTGGGGTCCAGTCCTCAAATAATAAGTAAACAAAAAAAAATAGTGATTGGTTGAAAGAAAGGCAAATGGTGGGCTCTGCAGAACAATTTGCAAAACCAATTTGGAATTGGTTTTGGGCGTTGCCCATGTTACAACTTGCAACAAACAAAACATTCTGATTGGTTCCTTGGGTGGCCATTTACTACTATAAATAGCAGCTGCATTTCTCATTGTATGCACACCAAATCGAGAGAAGCAACAGAGAGTTAGAGAGAGTAATCCACAGATTGTAGTCTGTGAGATAAATAGTGAGTGGGAGTAATATTGTAGTGAGGTGTTTAAAATAAAGAGTGTTATTTCTTTCGAAGTTGTAGTAGTCTCTTGACACTACTAAGTTGTAATATTATAGTGGTAATATTGCTCCGCTGGGGTATTGTATTTTATCCCGTTAAAATATTTGGTGTCGTTGTTACTCTCTTGTGTTATTGTTATTTACCGTGGATATTATTCCTGGGCGGGATTATTATTTTTTTATTCCCAACAGTTGTGAGTTCGAGTCACCCCAAGAGCAAGGTGGGGAGTTCTTGGAGGGAAGGATGCCAAGGGTCTATTGGAAAGACCCCACTAGGGGATTATACTGTGTTATTGTTGTACCAAAATTACAGTCACTATTCGGAAAAGGTCTATTACTATAATTTTTGTCAACTGCAGCAAGTCAACTTACAAGAATCTTTTATTAAATACTTGAATGATCCTTGTTTAAAATAACAGGGGCGCCTGTTAACGCTCTCAATCCCTTCAAATTTTAAAGAGTTATTGGACATGAGTTTAAATTATGTGCGCTGATAATGTATAAATTATTTACAACATCGGGTTAAATTCACATACTTACAACAATAGCAAGTCTAATATGGTACCTAAAAATTAAAGTAACAACCTTCTTTAGACAGTTAAATTACATTGATAATAGTGTAAAAATTTCTTATATTTTTCGTATACAATGACTTAAACTCATTGTACATATATCGTGGTGATTTATTGCAGTACAAAGAGGATTAATTATCCCAAGGGACAAAGTTTCTTACTTGTTGCCTAACATGCCATGAAGGGTCAGAATTGTGTCCTCCTCTTCAGTGTTAAAAGTCCCTCGCTTTAGGCCAGGCCTTAAATAATTAATCCACCTCAATCTGCAACTCTTTCCATTCCTTTGCAACCCTATAATATAATTAACCAATAAGAATACCACATTAAATGTCAACGATAATGATTTGAATTTCTCCTTAATAACAGAAAATTTTATTATATGTTGACTTGTGTTGCCGTCGTCGTACTTCGTTCCTATAAACAATTCCCAAGTAGTGCGGCAAAGATAACAAACTCGGCTGAGATGTACCTTAGCTTTGTCATGATAAGCTGTAGTCTTTTTAGTCTTCTTTTTCCATCTCTTTTAATAAAATAAAGAGTTTCAAAGCTATATACATAATTAAATTATATCTTTCCTCTTTTTAAAATTCACGCACCGAGTTGATATACTTCTATTGTTTCATTTTATGTGGTGCTTTTTTCTTTTTTTAGTCTGTTTCAAAAAGAAGCGCACATTCTATCTGAGAACGATTAACTTTAAACATCTCAGTTTATGTTAATGACATGCTCTTACAGCCATAAATATATCATGACATGTACTACTAATAGATGTTCCAACAATCATCCTCTTTTTAAAAAATAAATAAATAAATAAAAAATTGTGCCTAGTCAAACAACATCATACAAAATAAAATGAATGGAGTATATGATATTAGGATAATTTGTTTACTTGTTGAATGAAATCGCTAGTGAAAAACAGCATTAAGAAGATAGGCAAAAGGGAAACCAATTATGATGATGACCAAATTAATTATCATTAAGGACGTCATACAAGTTACAACAATCTTGTTTTTTTTGTTTTTTTGCACTCGTGCACGTTTAGAATAGTACAATTAAGAGAGCTATTGTACTAGATGAAATTATTCAAGCTCTAAAGTAGAAAGGTTTCTAGGGGGACAAAATGGCCTTACACTTTAATAAGAGATAAAGGTAAACAGACAAATGTTGGTAGCAAAATTTAACAGGAGCAACAGTGTGTGGCATTTTGCAGAATATGAAGTAAATTAGCTAACCAGCATTGATAGGCATGGAGCTCCAGCAGCCATGTCCATAGGTGAGGATGTATCCTTTGAGCTTCTGGTCTTCATCTGGAGACCATAATCCTCTCTTGTGCTTTTGCTTTGGCTTCTCCACTAATTGCTTGCACCCCATTAATTTTCAAATAAAAATGAGAATTGAAGAAGATAGTACTATATATATCTTTCAGAAACTTGTAAGAAAAAAAGACATTTGACTTTTGTTTCTTTGTAGAGAGAGAAGGGACAAGGAAGACTTGATGTTGAGGTTAGCCGACCAGATATTTAAAGGGAGGATTAGTTGAGATTATTTACTGATTTATGAAAACAAACCAAACAAAAAAAGTTAAAAAGGGATATTTGTCCCTGTAGAGTATCCTCAATCAAATGGGATAAAAGGTAAAATGGAACGTTAGAAATTACACGTTTTTTATCATCTAATTGACTCTTATGGTATGTACTTATATATAATTAATTAATAGAATAGTTGTCCATTTCGGAGAATTTTTTGGAGCTAGAACCAATAGAGACAAGAACGGTGATCTAGCTAGCACCAATAGTATCCATTCTTATGTCATTCAGCAGGCTTAAACCTACTTGACAGACACCACTAACGGTTTTCATTCTTATTCTTGCAAAAATTTAAATTAACTATTTATATAGTGGAAAGATTTTTTACACTGTTAGTGAATTTTGATATGTGATAGCTGGTAAATTAATTATCGATTAGTTTTATTAGGTTATAAATTACTAATAATACCTATAATAAAAGTTTACATGTAATTACTTTATAAATGATTTGATCGTATAAATATTATTTTTACGTATAACTTAAACCTAATTTTCTGATATACCTGTGATGGTGCATGTGTGCAGAGTTGCGGACACAGAAGTACTAGGTAAATACTTACCCACATCGGATATTTACACTAATAAACTTTAGTAGTTAACATTTTTAGGTAGATATTCCAACCAAAAAAAGAAGTAATATTGCTTTAAGATTTTTGTGTGCAGGTATTTCTGCAATTCTGGCTATTTGGTTCTGGAACCCACTTTGCTTTTGTCTTTTTTTTTTTTTTTTAATTTATTTTTTTCCCTTTCCCTCTTTTCTTCACCCTTTCCTTCGAGTAATCAAAAGAATCCGCAAGGATCACAATGTTGAATAAATCTTAACCTAATCATATCTTAAAGTTGTTAACTTGATCTTGAACATCCAATGAAACTTCTCCGTCAATATTAAGCCTCTGCTGTACAGTACACTTACAACACGCTGAGCTGAACAAACTCATAAAATATAATTAATTAGTGAATCATTACTGATTTTCAGCACCCATTTGTTCTAGGAAATAATACAGAAGGAAACATATTTATTTCCCGAGTATGATAAAGTACTCTAATTGACTGGTTGAATAACAATTTTTTAATGAGTTAGAAAATAGAAATAAATTTAAGAGGTCCACGTGGTTTTTCTCATATAAAAATGAAGCTTCAAGTATGTAGAAAATCCCAGTTGGAAAATTTAAAGAAAAATATATAATTTTTAGCCACTTCTAAAAATAACACGTATTCGATAAAAAGTATATTTTTTTTTTGTATATATGTGTATTATATATACATAATATACATATTTTATATAGTTTTGGCTAGCGAATATAATTAGTTTCTGCAAATTATGTATTTTACCTAAATTTAAAATTTTCAATTTATTTATTTTTTTGAAAATAATGCGATACAATGCCCATGTCGACCCACTTTCCTGCTAGGTGGAATAATCAAAACTCAAATGCATATAGAAGCTAATTACTAAAACAGTGAAGACTTGGTATTCCAACTTGTATTTTATAGTCATGTAAATCAGTACATTTATAGCTGAAGAAGTACAACCATAGTAGGAGTATTGTAAATGAGGGAGAGAGGCTTAGGAGATATATACAAAAGTTTGAATTCAAATGAAACTCTTAACTCTGTTTATCCTTATCCTTATCATGCCCTGCAAGATTGGCTCCCACTACTGGAAAATAGGCCTATGGCAACAGCAGGTAAACCGTTGCAATTGATAGGCCAACCGTTGCCATAGATGTATCGGAACGGTTCAGCGACCGTGACATCCGCTCGCGTGCCAATCGATCCACAGCAACGGTTTTGGCAACGGCTGACACCACTGTTGCTATAGATCCAGCTATCGCAACGGTTTTCCCTCTGTCTGAAGCGACGAGTATTCATTTCAACTGCAACGGTTAAAAACCGTTACCGTATAGTTTATGCAACGGTTGTAAACTGTTACCGTATTATTTACTACAGTGGTTGGAAACCGTTACAATATAGTTTATTGCAACGGTTATGTACGCTATTGCAACGTTTATTTACAGCTATTGTAACGGTTTCATTGCGCTACCGTAACGGTTTTGTTTCTATTGCATCAATTTATCACACTTTATGGAACAGTTTGCAAGACCTATCGGAACGATTTAGAATGTCTATGGCAACGACATTTGTGCTTATTGCAACGGTTCTATTAGGCTATTTTAAACGTTTTAATTGACATTACCACCTGGAAATATTTGTAATTATAACCTGGAAATTATATCAATAAAAAGATAAAACACTTCATAATCTTTCATATCCAATAAGCTAAGAATAACGATAATAGCAGAATGTTTTAACCCAATTACATAAGTTTTACAGTTCAAACACTTCAAAAGTTAAAGTTTCAAATGTTATAACAAAAGACTCCAAGAATATCGACAACAACTCAAAGTTCTTCTTAAGTAAGGTCTAGATCTTCACTATCTCCATCTTCTCTTTCTTCAGTTGCTCCAACTTCTCCATCTTCCCTTTCTTCAGTTGCTCCACCTACAAAAGAGAATAAATAAAGTCATTAAATAAGAATAGGTATAGTATTGAATTTTCTCTAATTGTAACTTTGTAAGTAGAGAATGGGTTGGTTGCATCTTCCCTTTCATTCTTCTAATTGTAACTTTTAACTATTCTAGTCTTGGCTTTTATAAGCCAATGCCAAATATAAGGGAAAGAGCAAACGACGAAAAATTGGGGGATAGGGGGTAAATGAAAAATCCTACTGTCAAGGCCAATGCTAACTTTTCGGAAGTCCATCCCAATATGTCTGTACACGAATTAGTTCTTTAACAGGAGGTCTGACAAAACCTTATTTTTTCATACAACTACTCCAATAGAGCATGAAAATATTTTTGCAAGAACATGTGAACCGAAGGATAAAACAGAACTAAAACTAATGATCCAGCACTAACAGCAGCCTCATTTCTTTGAATTTCTTGCTGTAGAATTCTTGTTTTCCATTTATCTAACACATTCATCTAACACCAGCCGGCATTAGTGACCACTCTCCAATCAAAGTGGAACTACTTAATACACCTGGAAGGATTAGCAAACCCTTAAAGTATGGTAGCATTTGGGAAACTCACCCTAAGTTTTTGGAGGTAGTGACAACAACTTGGCAGAATGTAGACACAGGATGTGCTATGCTACAAGTAGTTAAGAAGCTGAAGTCATTAAAGAGGAATCTAAAGGAGCTCAACAAGCAGTACTTCAGAAACAGTCTAACTGAATTTGAGGAGGATAGAACTAAACTAGAGCAAATACAGAAAGAATTGCAGGCTAATCCCATGGATCAAAACTTGCAAGCATAGGAGAAGGAATAGTATCAAAAGTTTAAAAGATCATTATATCTACCAGAAGGATTCTTGCAACAAAGAAGCAAAGCAACATGGAATCAGCTGGAAGATGATAATTCTAAGTACTTCTTCTCTGTTATTAAACATAAGAGATTACAACAGTCCATTACACAACTGAAAGATGCTTCAGATTTAATACACACAAAGCCAAAAGACATAGCAAGAATGTTTGTGGAGTTATACCAAGAATTACCGGGCAGCAAAACAACAACTAGAACTAAAGCTTTTAAGAGTTTGGTGACATACTCCCAACCTCCAAACAATTCTCAAGATCCCAGTGTCAATAGACAATAGACAGTAGTATAAAATGTGAACATTAGGTTGATTTGGAGCTGAGGATGAGGTAATTTCAGATGTCCAAATGGGACAATATTGACAGTTTTGTAGACCTAACTACAACATTTATCGTCTTATAATATCTTATCATTCTAGATACACTTATGTCAGCTTAAATCTTTTGGTTTAGGGAACAACCTTAAATTTCATAGTAAAACCCAGAATATGGTAAAGTTCTATTATCCCAACCAACAAGATGCTAAAACAACCTCTAATTAACAGCATACACTGGGACTAGATGATCATAACAAACTTATTCAGAACCACATTCTTGGACCCACCAGCTCCAGGTATGGGTGTCCAACGGGACGGGACGGGACGGGACGGGACGATTTTAACGGGACGGGACGGGACGGGACGAGATTTAGGCGGGACGGTGGCGGGACGGGACGGGACAAACGGGACGAAACGGTCGTCCCGTCCCGTCCCGCCAACCAAACGGGACGGGACGGGACGGGACGGATTCGTGGGCCTTAAGTGTATTTTTTTTAAAAAAAAATTCTAGTTTTTTGAAAATTACTATGTTTTTAAAGTTTGCAACGGCTAGATTTTTGACTTATTTAATAAACTTAAATATTACTATGTTAGTATGTTAAAAAGAAAATTAGAAAACTAAGTAAAGAATTATAAAATATTAAAACAAAAGACTTGTAAGGAAATAATCTAGTAAATATAAATTTATAATAGAGTTATAATTTATTTAATATAATTTCAAAGTATTAACTATTAAGTAACACCGACAAATCATAAAAATAATTCATCTCTTAGAGCCATTTATTTTATTAATAGAACTTTCAAATCTCAAATACAAATACAATTCTTTTGAAGAGCACCTAATCTACGCAGCCACCTTCTAGGAAGGGTTCTGTTTGAACTAGGCCTCTTAGTAGCCAATTACAAATTATCATACTAATATTTGTAAGCTCCTATATAGCTTCTTTTTGTAACTTATCAATAATATCTCTTGGACATTCTACTGGAATTGGCAATGTTGATTGATGTTCCATGAGCTCCATGCCATCATCGCTCCCAGTGGTAAGTATCTCATTGTATTCTTCTTCCTCCCTAGTGGTTAGTTTTTCAAAACCAAGATTTCTTCTTTCTGAATTAATCAAATCTCTGAATAAGACGGAAATCTCTAGACTGTCCTCCGCTAATGAATGTCTATGATCTCCAATTTGAAATCTTGCCGCGCTAAATGCACTCTCCGATGCTACTGATGATGATTGAATAGCCAGGATATCTCGGGCCATAATTGAAAGTGTTGGAAAAGCCTTGCCACGCTCCCTCCACCATGACAAAAGTTGTTCCTTGCCTTCTTCGTCTTTAATATTTTCCAATCCTTGATTAAGATAAGAATCAAGTTCATCATCAATAGAGGAATCAAAACATGTTATATCATCCATATCTTCCCATAAAACTTCTGCTCCAGACTTAGAAGTAGAAGGAGCAGTTTCAGTACTAGTTGTATCCATAGATTTATATTTATCAAACATTGATCTAGCATAAAAATATATGCTAGCTTGGCAGTTTTCGAGAGATGGTTGTTCATTTTCTTGAATTTCTAAATTCTCATAAATTTTACGAACAAGACCCTTTGCACCTCTTAGTTTTAAAGATGGGTTAAGTAGTGTAGAAATTAAATAAACTTCGGGAATAGGGAAAAAATACTTTTTAAATTTTAAAATCATTTCTTTAATGGCTGGTGCATAAGTTGGATCTTTTTTATACTTACCAAATACAACAGAAATTCCACAAACATACCATAATATTTGTGTAATAGTAGGATAGTATATACCAGAAAATTGTTTTGTAGCATAATAAAATTTTTCTAAAAATTTAGTAAGCTCTCTAATTTCATCCCAATCAGAATCAACAATTTGATCAACAGGGTAAGCATTATGCATATTAAATACTTTTTGGATGGGCACCCGATAATCATAAGCAACTTTAAGCATTTCTTAAGTAGAATTCCACCTAGTACAAACATCTTTTGGAACTTTTCTAAATGGAAGGTCAGCACTAGCACATTGTGGAACGAGTGCACCGTGATTAAATATTGAAACTTGAAGAAATTGCCCGAAATATTGCTCCAAATACTTGACAAATTAATTTGAAGCTTGAAAGTTGCTCCAAAAAATTTGCCCAAATACTTGAAAGTTGAAAGATATCACTTGATAGTAACAATATTGAGAGAATAATATAGAATATTAGAATGTAAGAGATTTGAGAGAGAAGATTGATTTTTTGTGGGAAAAAATGAAGAAGAATGGGGGGTATTTATAGTAGAAAATAGGGCCAAAGTGTCAAATATTAAACTTAGGGGTTATATTAAAAGTTTGGGGGGGAGAGGGGGGGGTTGCCCAACGGCTAGTTTTTAAATAAAAAAAAAACAGGCGGGACGGGACGGGACGCGGGACAGGACGGGACGGGACGGGACGCGGGACGGGACGGGACGCGGGACGGGACGGGACGAAGCGGGACGAAACGGGACGGGACAAACGGGACGAAACGGGCGTCCCGTCCCGTCCCGTGTCCCGCGTAACATTGGCCCATCCCGTTTAATTTTTAGCGGGGCGGGTCGCGGGACGGGACGGGACGGCCCGTCCCGTTGGACAGCCATAGCTCCAGGTAGACCAAAGGAATACAGAAGGAAATCGGACAAATTAAACACATATAACTTAGGATAAACCATTACGAAATTCAGGGAGCTACCAACAAAAAATCATACTCCATCAACATATATGAGACTTTTTCGCCACGGGACACGTACAGTGTTATTAAAAGCCACAGCTTCTTCGCTTAAAGCAATGAAGCAATGCGAAGCGAGGGTCATCATTCACCATATGCAAATATGATAAAAACACACCTTATGAACCTCACAGTGACTCAGTAGTAAAGTTAATTAGGACTTTCGCACAATGCAAACTCTGTTTCCGAATATCTAAGTCAAATATTTGCCCAAACAAGACATAATCACTGGAGAGCGAGAATTCCATGTAATGTAAGACAGACATGTCATAACTAAAAGAAGATCTCAAATTTAACCATATTGGCTGAAAATTATAATAAAAGAGTTTAGCCAACACCACAGCAGGCTACACAGAAAAACTAAAAGGCTCTCAAATTTAGCCACATTGGATAATATTAAATCAGAGAGAGCAGTGGCAGAAAAGCAACAGAAGGAGAAGAAGAAGAAGAAGAAGAAGAAGAAGAAGAAGAAGAAGAAGAAGAAGAAGAAGAAGAAGAAGAAGAAGGATGAGGAGGAGGAAGAGAAGAAGAGTACGTACTGACCTCGATTATTACTCCCAGTAGATAGACGATTGATTATTGCACAGCAGCTTGTTGTGCAGAGGAAGCATCTCCAGGTGAATGAGCATTGAAAGCTAGCATTCTGAGATCAACCCGAAAGTTTGGATTCAGACGCTTAAGTTGTGAAATGATGTTAACTGCAACTTGTAGTTCCATGGCATCTTTTTGTGCGTTGAACTTTTCCTGCATTCTTTGTTGCATCCTTTCTTCCATTTCCACCATTTTTTGTTGCAGCATCTCATCGGTAGAACTTGAAGAGGTTCCAATATCTCCCACTTTTCTTTTTAAGGAAGTCTTGGTAACTCCACGTCCGTACAATCTTAGGCGTCCTGGATGCTCATGTCCCATGACGGACGCAAACGCGTCAACTGATTGACTGTCATCTTCAGTTTCTTGTGTTGATTGTATTCTATCCATTTCAGTCTACAAGACCAAATTGAGTCAATTTTAGATTAGAAAGTATATAAAATTGAGTCAATAACTAATAACAGACAAATGATATCAACAAACTTTAAATTAGTAACTCGTACAATTTTATTAAGAGTATCCGCATACGAGGCTTTGTATACTCGATCAGGCTTTCTTTTTCTTGTAGCCACAAATATATCCTTACTTGATAGAGGTTCAGAATTTCTTTCTTTTTTTCCTGGTTACATAAAAAGTGGTATAAAATAGTTCAGATTATGCCTAGCAAGTTCATATGTAAAAGAATAATAAGAAAAAACATATCAAACCTCACATATTCTAGCAAAACTTTTTTTGCCAGTAGTGTGTGGATATCTCAACATTTTGCGATTCGAAGTGTTGGTTTCTTTCATTTTCTACAACAAAAAAGAAACATTGACAAAGAATACATCTACTACACAGAACAAAGCCTCTCTTCTGAAGATTATTTTGGGTAATGCAAGCTTATATTAATGATGCTAGCAGGTCACAACAAACGGAGAAGGAAGACACATCCGGAAAACGTAGCTAATGGAGCCTCCATGAATTATGCTATCATGCACATTCCGGTGCAAACACTATGATGAGATGATGCACAGAATTTTGACAGAACTTGGGCAAAAACGGGGCAGAATTTTTCTGAAAAAAATTCGCCAGCATTTCGGCGCTTGTTGGACGTTTAGAAAGAAAAAGAAAAAGAAGAAGAAGAAGAAGAAGAAGAAGAAGAAGAAGAAGAATGAAAATAAAAACATACCTGTTGAAACTTGAAAGCTGTTTTTGAGGAAGAAAAGGCTGGTTTAGAACCTTAGTTTGCTGCTGAAGATGACACTTGATGGAACTTTCTTTTTCATGTTTTACTAGCTCATAAATTACTAAATTCACAGAATAGCAGAACTCTTCGCTTGGTGCAAAATGTTAAATGTAACACTAATGTGATCGCTTATCATCTTTAATAGTTTAAACATGGAAAAGCTCTCTTGTTTTTGAATAACAACGAAACAAACCACAGAAATGAATATTGCCGCCTTGAATCCATTGTTTATTATTGCTAACCTGGAAAATTCTAATTATAGCTGGGCTAGTTACCAACAATAGTTCATGTAATACAATCGGTTCATGTAATACAATCAGTTCTCAGGGTAGAGTTTTACCAAATAATGCTGCTCCAAGACAGCCACAAGTGCAACAAGAAGTTTCTAAATAAACAAAAATCAGACATTTTAAGCAAATCATGGAACAATATTCAGTTTTACCTTGTAGGTATCAGAGTTCCAATTTCTAAGAAGTTCCCTAAATTGAGAATCCGGAACATCAACCGGCCTATTCTCCATTCGAAGCTCGTCATTCTCATAGGGTTCAAAATGGTCTTTATATAATTGGTTTTTGTACTTTCTCCAAGCATTTGAAATTGAGTGAAAAACCCACATTTTTGCACCTTCATGAATGTCATATTTTCCCTACAAATTTAGAGCAGTTAGGTTGGTGTAATACACAATATGAAATATCCACACACACCTATTGAATATTGCAAATTTCAAACCTTGACATATTTCCACATATCTTCTTTTGTCTCAAGTTTCCTCCAATCAAACACATTAAGAGGACAAAAGGTCGCATTCCTTGCCAATGTACCAAAGAAGCTACCCAACTCATTTACATCATCATCAGTAGGACCTATGGGTTGATTGTTCTCATATAGCACAATTTGCTTGCGCTCTTTCCTACCATGAACACTTTGCATCTGAGTTTTTCCTCTTTTTTTGTTTTTCGACAGAAGGAACTACATAAATATGAAGTAAGAATAATCACCAAAAGTCATTACGTTATTGAATTTGACGATTGAAATCTATATGTTCTTGCATTGTTCCTTGGATTGCTCGTTTGTTTCATGATTGGAAGAATCCTCAACTTGTTCTTGTACCGTTTGTGAAGTACGAGGGGTGTAATCCAGTGGTAGTTGTTGCAATTGTTTATGTACTGCTTGTGATGCAAGAGAGGTAGAGTTCAGTAGAATTTGTTGCACTTGCTCATGTACTGTTTGTGCTGGTGCAGCAGTAGAATGCAGAGGCAGCGATCCACCTGCAAAAGTAGAATGTTGCAGTTGTTCACGCACTGCTTGTGATGCAGAAGGTGTAGAGTTCAATGGCATTTGTTGCACTTGCTCATGTACTGTTTGTGCTGGTGTAGAAGTAGAATGCAGAGGCAGTGACCTTGGAGCTTTAATAACTCTGTTTGTTTTCAATGACGAAACCTTTAGGCTTCGCAAAGATGCAAACGATCCAGCTGCTATGCATTTTGTTAATTTTTTTATTTTTACTTGAGCGCCCTTCCTGATTCATGATCCGCTTTCCTCTGTTCAAAATTAGATACACATGAGAGCCAAGAAGTATTTGAACACAAACAATAGAATCAATTGAGTAACAATGAGAACAGTTTCTTCTCATTCTACTATTCTTCTTAAGAACACAAATAATAGAATCAATTCTAGCCTGCCTATTTACGAACTCCTCCTCGTGGATATGGAGTACATGACAGCAGTTTCTTCTCATTCTACTAATCTTCTTCTCACAATATCTCCTACCATTACTCTCCCACTTACTATTTTATTGATAATAAACCAATATATTTCCTTCTCTTTGGGCAACCTTTTTAAAAACAAATAGGGCAGTAGCATAACATAGAAAACAGGGCAGAACAGAGAAAAGAAGAACTGGAAAAAAAATAGAAAAGAAGAAGAGAAAGAGAAGACGAGAGGAGTCGAGAGGAAGGAGGTAAACCATAAAAAAGCAGAAGAGAAGAAGAGAAGAGAAACTTACCTTGAGAGAATAAGAGAAGAACTGAAGAAGAGATGTCGCAGGATGTTTTGGCTTTCAGCAGTAGCGAGAAATGTTTTCGAAGAAAGGTGCATAAGTGTATTTGCAAATTCTTTTAGAAAAAACCCTAGGCAGCCGCTGGACCTCGCTTAAGCGAGCTTTTCTTGCTTTTTTTACTCGCCTCGCTTCTCGCTTTTTTGCTTGAAGTGCTCGCTTTTTTTCAAATACCTCACTTTAGGTCAGAAAAGCGCAAACCTTGCGCCTCGCCTCGCTTCAGCGCTTTTAGCGAGAAGCGCTCGCTTTTAATAACCCTGCTGCCTCCCTNATTCTATCCATTTTATCCTACAAGACCAAATTGAGTCAATTTTAGATTAGAAAGTATATAAAATTGAGTCAATAACTAATAACAGACAAATGATATCAACAAACTTTAAATAAGTAACTCGTACAATTTTATTAAGAGTATCCGCATACGAAGCCTTGTATACTCGATCGGGCTTTCTTTTTCTTGTAGCCACAAATATGTCCTTACTTGATAGAGGTTCAGAAGTTTCTTTCTTTTTTTCTGGTTACATAAAAAGTGGTATAAAATAGTTCAGATTATGCCTAGCAAGTTCATATTTAAAAGAATAATAAGAAAAAACATATCAAACCTCGCATATTCTAGCAAAACTTTTTTTGCCAGCAGTGTGTGGATATCTCAACTTTTTGCGATTCTCAGTGTTGGTTTCTTTCATTTTCTGCAACAAAAAAGAAACATTGACAATGAATACATCTGCTACACAGAACAAAGCCTCTCTTCTGAAGATTATTTTGGGTAAGGCAAGCTTATATTAATGATGCTAGCATGTCACAACAAACGGAGAAGGAAGACACATCCGGAAAACGTAGCTAATGGAGCCTCCATGAATTACGCTATCATGCACATTCTGGTGCAAACACTATGATGAGATGATGCACAGAATCTGGACAGAATTTTGGGCAGAAACGGGGCAGAAGCGATCGCTTCTTGAGTAGTTTAAACATCTGAACTGTTCCTACTTCTAGTTTACAAATCAGAACAGTTCTTACTTCCTATTTAGATGTTGCATGTTGTATTCAGGAAGGAATTAGCAACTCAATTTAATGCATTAGGACATGAAAATAAAACATTTGTGCAAGTTATCCATAAATAAAGTACCTAGCGTAGTATAGTCGTGACCCATCTATTCCAGTGTCAAGCCCACCCCTGACTGCCATTATTGTTGGAAAGTATTCCTGATTAGAACTATCAAGGGAGGGTGACTTCTTTTCTTGAAATTAGAATGATTGTGTTATGACATCTTGTAGTAGAAGATTGTGGATTAACTAGCACAGAATCATAGTTAAAAATTTAACCAGATTATGAGTTTCATTCACAAAATGCAACCATAATAATTAAGCTGAAGAGCAACTATATTTCTCGCCTAAGAACATGATTTCTAAATAAACAAAAATCAGACATTTTAAGCAAATCATGGAACAATATTCAGTTTTACCTTGTAGGTATCAGAGTTCCAATATCTAAGAAGTTCCCTAAATTGAGAATCCGGAACATCAACCGGCCTATTCTCCATTCGAAGCTCGTCATTCTCATAGGGTTCAAAATGGTCTTTGTATAACTGGTTTTTGTACTTTCTCCAAGCATTTTAAATTGAGTGAAAAACCCACGTTTTTGCACCTTCATGAATGTCATATTTTCCCTACAAATTTAGAGCAGTTAGGTTGGTGTAAACAATATGAAATATCCACACACACCTATTGAATATTGCGAATTTCAAACCTTGACATATTTTCACATATCTTCTTTTGTCTCAAGTTTCCTCCAATCAAACACATTAAGAGGACAAAAGGTCGCATTCCTTGCCAATGTACCAAGGAAGCTACCCAATTCATTTATATCATCATCAATAGGACCTATGGGTTGATTGTTCTCATTTAGCACAATTTGCTTGCGCTCTTTCCTACCATGAACACTTTGCATCCGAGTTTTTCCTCTTTTTTGTTTTTCGACAGAAGGACCTAAATAAATATGAAGTAAGAATAATCACCAAAAGTCATTACGTTATTGAATTTGACGATTGAAATCTATAAGTTCTTGCCTTGTTCCTCGGATTGCTCGTTTGTTTCATGATTGGAAGAATCCTCAACTTGTTCTTGTACCGTTTGTGAAGTATGGGTGGAATCCAGTGGTAGTTGTTGCAATTGTTTACGTACTGCTTGTGATGCAAGAGAGGTAGAGTTCAGTGGAATTTGTTGCACTTGCTCATGTACTGTTTGTGCTGGTGCAGCAGTAGAATGCAGAGGCAGTGAACCACCTGCAGAAGTAAAATGCTGCAATTGTTCATGCACTGCTTGTGATGCTGAAGGTGTAGAGTTCAGTGGCATTTGTTGCACTTGCTCATGTACTGTTTGTGCTGGTACAACAGTAGAATGCAGAGGCAGTGATCCACCTGCAGAAGTAGAATGCTGCAATTGTTCACGCACTGCTTGTGATGCTGAAGGTGTAGAGTTCAGTGGCATTTGTTGCACTTGCTCATGTACTGTTTGTGCTGGTGTAGAAATAGAATGCAGAGGCAGTGACCTTGGATCTTTAATAACTCTGTTTGTTTTCAATGACGAAACCTTCAGGTTTCTCAAAGATGCAAGCGATCCAGCTGCTATGCATTTTGTTAATTTTTGTTTTTACTTGAGCGCCCTTCCTGATTCATGATCCGTTTTTCTGTGTTCAAAATTAGATACACATGAGAGCTAAGAAGTATTTGAACACAAACAATAGAATCAATTGAGTAACTTTTTGTTGCTAAGATACAAACAGTAGGTACAAGAGTCATGGTAAACCCCGTGGCTGAACAATCTAATATTTTTTGAACAATCTTTAGATTCTGAAAGAAAGAAAAGAATAAAGAGCAACATCTGGAGCCATAAAGATGTACTAAACCTTCCTTTGAGTGATACAAGTTTAAAGTTTTCTCTTTAAAACAAAGAATCTCTATAGAAAATCACTTGATTAATCAGATGGCAATGTTATGCAGACATTTCAAAACAAATGGTTATGAGAATACATAATGGCAGATAAACCCTTGAGAAATTGAGAAGCTTTGATAGGATGACAACAAACTCAACATATTGAACCGAATAAAATGGAAGTGTTGAAAGAGCATTTTCAATGCTAATTCTTGCATCATGTGTCACTAAATTGCAACTCAAATCTAATTCCATGATAGACAATAGACACTGTATTTTTGCTTCGGTTTGTTCTTCAGTGGTAGAGAGATAGATGGCAAAGTTATGCAGACATTTCAAAAGAGTTTTGTTCAAGTTCAGAACATATTGGACCATAACAGGTTGCTAATCAATGAGATTAATCAGAACCATGAGTCAAATATCCCAGATAATTTGAGCAGGAATGTTGGTTTAATTAGAGAACTCAACAACAATATCAGGAGAGTGGTTGACTTATATGCACATCTTTAAGGTAATTTTAACAAATCAATGGATGTTTCATCTGAAGGAGACTCAACTGCTACACACAAAAAGGGTAGGCCTGTTTAAAGAGAAGATGAATTTTATTAGATTGTATTATAAACTCTTTAGTCTACTACCTCCCCATTTTACTAGAGAAAATAATGACACCCAAATTCTGTTAATGTCTACCTCCAGATCTAATTGAAAGAAGAATGTCTATGTCTTCTACTCTTTCTGCCTTTAATTTGTGGTAAATTCTTGATTGTATCCGTATTTCAAAGTCAATTGACCATAAACAGTTTACGATTGAGGAGTAGTTGTTCACAGTTAAAATCAAATGACGGGTTACTTTTCCCTTTTTCTATATTTTGATACACTACTTTTTGTTTGAATGCGCCAAACTTAATCTCTAATGCCCAGACATGAACACTAAACGAAAGTAATTATTTTTTATCGAACGGTCAAATGTATAGCTTAACCTTTTATAATCACAATAGGCCCAACACATCTAATGTAATTAAAACTTGTAATTAACTTAAATAGTCACACAACCAAGTGCTTAAACTAAAAATATTCAACATATATATATATATATATATATATATATATATATACATCCGCGAGAAAAAATAAACAATGAAACCGACCGATTACTTAGGTAAAGATCCCAACTTTGACAAATTGGGTCAATGACACGATTTCTTTCTTGATTCGTGACTTGTTAAGTTAGGTCATGCCCGACTTTTTGTTTGATTTGATTTGGTCTACTTAAATTTAGTCCAACCATTTCATTTGTCACTCTCCTTTACTTGTATATTCTCGTTTACTTGCATTCTGTTAGTTACAAGACTGGTTTTCCACCTTAATCTCAACTATAGACACAACAGAAGCTCAAACTATCATATGCAAACCAATTTAGTCAAATGAGAAATGAAAATTGATGGTTAAAAATGACAAATATGCGGGGGGAGGGGGGGGGGGAGCACGGGAAATTTGGAGACATAGCCAACTTGTCGATGTGGAAAATCTCTGATTTAATTTAAGTTCCCCAGTTCAAAGAAGCAATGAAGCTAACTTCTTTTATACATTTGGATACTTAATCACTAGCTATATCTACTCTCTCTAAATTTCTTAGAGCCTCTGCTAAGTTAGTGCTACAGCAATCAGAAAGATGAGACAATAACTAGGAATGGTGTTAGTGACCATATTTGTGTTTCCAGAAAATATCTAAATCTAAGAGCATCAGTAAAGAACAACCAGATTTCCAGGCTGTTAGTAGTCAAGAGTTAAGACTAATGGGTTGATGGCAGTGAAACCAGAGAGCATTAATGAGAAGCACTGACCATTATCTTTTGATTGATATCTAACCCATCTTTTTTGTGAATAATATAATGGACCGATGGGTTGGATAATGTACATTCATCAGTGCATCAGTGTTGGTGCGAAAGATCTGTCTTTTCTATCAGCAATCAAAAGCGAGAGACCAAAACACATGAGTTGGACCGATGGAGTTGCACTAATAAGAAGTTCATTGACAATCAATGAGAAACTTAAACATGTATTAGAAGGAAGCCTATAGACATTGAATGATATATATAGGAATTACAAGATAAATAGCATATTTTGCCTAAGCACAGACAGCGTTAGATCGACAAATAGAAATATAGATGGCATTCCAAAACATCAAACTGAAAATACATTAACTAAAGTAAATGTTCTAATCAAACAAGTCTTAGAAACATCAATGGAATGGAAACTGTATGCAGCAAATAGCCACTTTTCTACACCTCGATTAGAAACATCAATGGAATGGAAACTGTATATGCGCAGGAGGCTATCATATGCAATGGAATTGGAATACACAAGTATTGACAAGTGTTATAAATGTTATCAGTACCTCAATTATCTATAGATTCAAGCCTCGACCGATTGCTATCAACAAGTGAAACAATATCACAAGATCCAAAACCAAAAATCCTGCGAAATTGAAGCATCAGAATAAAATGCTAAAGGAAAAACAAATAAAAATATATTAAAAAGAGCAGTATTAGAAACAAGAGTAATTATAAAATATTGGTAAAAAACTATTATCACTCACTCAAACCAGAATATATTTAAAAGAATTTCAGAATTTCCCTCTTTAATCATCTGATTCCATCCAGTCCCAATCAGTATCGTCAAACTCATCCTCCTCTGTAACGACCCAGCCGGTCGTTTTTGGAATTTACGCCCCGATTCCCCATTTACTGCTTCCCCTAAGTTCATTTCTGCTATTTTGGTATGCCGGGACATTCGGTGTTAAGTTTTGGAGAGTTTTGGGACACTTAATCCCAAAATGAGAGCTTAAGTGTTGAAAAGTGGTCCGTAGTCGGATCAGTATGAAGACGACTCGGAATGAAAATCCGATGGTTCCGTTAGCTCCGTTAGGTGATTTCGGGGTTGGGAGCGTGTTCGGAATGTATTTTGGGAGCTCGTAGCTCATTTAGGCTTGAAATGCCGAAGTTTGAATTTTTGAAGTTTCCGGTTCGATAGTGAGTTTTTGATCCGAGGGTCGGATAGGAATTCCGGAAGTTACAGTAGCTCTGTCATGTAATTTGGGATGTGTGTGCAAAAATTTCAGGTCATTCAGACGTGTTTTGGTTAGGTTTTTGATCGAAAGCGTATTTGTAAGAAACTTGTAGTTCTTAGGCTTGAATCTTTGATTTAATCAGGTTTCCGGTGTTGTTTTAGGTGTTTTAAGGATTGGTGCAAGTTTGAATAAGGTATTAGGTGGTATTGGTGCTTTTGGTTGAGGTCCCGGGGGCCTCGGGATGATTTCGGATGGTCGACGGGAAGAAATTCTAAAGTGTGCAGCAGTAGATTTTGAGTCTTCTGGTATTTCCGCTTCTGCGGCTTGGGAACCGCAGAAGCGGCTTCTTCATCGCAGAAGCGATTCCAGGCATCTCCGCAGGAACCGCAGAAGCGGTCCCTTCCTCCGCATAAGCGGGACCGCAGAAGCGGGATTTGTACCGCAGAAGCGGAGTCTGGCCTTAAGTGAAAAACCGCAGAAGCGGATCGTGGTCCGCAGAAGCGGGACCGCAGAAGCGGTCCCTTGTCCGCAGAAGCGGAAATGACTGTTCAGAAATATCAATTTCGAGGGTTAAATTTCATAAGTTTGAAAATCGATTGAGAGCTGGGGAGAAGGCGATTTTGAGTGGGTTTTGAAGAGAAAATCATTGGGTAACGTTTCCTTGATCCCTTTTCATTATATTTCATCATTATATAGCTAAATACATCATTGGAATTCGAATTTAGGATCAAAAGTTGGTTAATTTGGGGTAAAACTTCATACACCAAACTATTGGGTTTTGAGGGGGCATTTGACCTCCGATTTGGGAGATTTTTATATGGTTAGAATCGTGAGAGTACGAGGGTTCTGAAAATGTGAAAATTATTCGATACCGAGACGTTGGCCTGAGGGGCATTTTGGTCATTTTACCGTTGTTTGCAATATTACTTACGATATGTAATTGAATTGAATAGATTTGGGCCATTTGGAGTCGGATACTCGTGGCAAAGTGTGATTTCGAGTTGATTTTGGTGCCGATTCGAGGTAAGTGGCTTGTCTAACCTTGTGTGGGGGACCTTTCCCCGTAGGATATGATATGTGGTAATTGAGTGCCTTGTACGTGAGGTGACGAGCGCGTACTTGAGCTAATTGTTGAAAAATCCGGTTTTTACTTAAGATATGGAGACTGAGTTTCCTTCATATTCGCCTTGTTTTACTTGCAGTTATAACCTGTGTTAGATTAGAAAAGCATGTTTAGTTGATTTAACTTGCCTAATTGTTTAAGTTTCCTTGACTGTACTACGTGAAGCATGCTAGGCTAGTACTACCTGATGTTTGTCTTTTGTACTTCATTTCTGAATATCTTCTGATTGTGGTTGCGGCATTTACATTGGGACTACGGATGTGGGATTCCGGTAGCTCCCCCCCTTGTTTGTTTACTTTGGGACTGCGGGTTCGAATCCCGATAGATCCCCTTGCACATTTACTTTGGGACTGCGGGTTAGATTCCCGATAGATCCCCCTGTACATTTACTTTGGGACTGCGGGTTAGATTCCCGATAGATCCCCCTGCACATTGATAGTTGGACTACGGGACGGTATCCCGGGAGAACCTTCGGATATACACATATGATGGTCTACGGGACGGTATCCCGGGAGATCCACTGGACAGTTGAAAAAAGGGCTACAGGATGGTATCCTGGGAGACCCTCATTGTTATCATTGTTATTGAGCTGTATTTATTCTGTGTTTACTCTGTTCTTTTGTAGTTGTTATTGCCTCGTTGACCTGCCTTATTTCGCTGATATACTCATTATTTCTGTCAGATTTTCATACTGTTAACTATCATTATTATATTTTGCCTCAGTAGGGCCCTGACCTTCCTCGTCACTACCCATGCCCTTCCTGCGTACCGCTGTGGTGTACTCATGCCCTTCCTGCGCATGTTTTTCATGTGCAGATTCAGGTACTCTTCTCAGGCGCACTATCCTTGAGGCGAGGAGATACACGGAGACTTCGAGGTATATCTGCAGCGTCCGCAGACCGAAGAGTCTTCTTCCTTATTCTAGTTGTAGAGTTGTTATCCTATCATACTCTTGATGTAGATATTCTAGAGATTAGAGTACTTATGGTAATTCTATTAGCTTGTGTTTTCCGTGAGTTTCCGGGTTTTGGGATTGAGTTGTAGACTTCCGCATATCTTTAGAGTTGTATAGGCCGGGCGGCCTTATATTCAGTTGTTATTTTCCATATGTTCGGTTTTAATTGATTATTCCTCAAGTTGAATTGTTATTTCCGCACTGTTAGGCTTACCTAGTTGTAGGAACTAGGTGCCATCACGACATGTTCATGGAGGGTGAACGGGGGTCGTGACATCCTCTTCCGATGTTTCTATAATTGTATCATTTGAATGTTGTGCATTAGATGGAATATCAATGACATCAACGGGTACGTCGTCTCTAGACCATCTAACATCAGCATCAACTAATCCACTTAAGGAACCAATGTTATCATTAAGCTCTCTCCAAAATGCGTCTTCAATATTAGGGCAATTCTCTTCCTCTAAATCATACAAATCAAGAGAGACTTTATTCCTTGCATAATAAACATCTTTCTCAAATGGATCCTCCACATAAAAAACTTGATAAACTTGCGATGCCAACACAAAAGGGTCATCTGTACTACATAATTTGTTAAAGTATACACGAGTTAACCCATATTCATCTATTTCGTTACGAAACCAATCACATCTAAATAGTACAACGCTAAAACAACCCCAATAATCAATCTCAATGATATCCTGAATAGCTCCATAATAGGTAACCTCACCATCGATGGGATTTTGGTCCCTAGAGCTAGCAAAGCTATGGGTTGTTGCCGATAAAGTCACTCCACTAATTTGAGTCTTGCATCGGGAATCCCGTTCTATGGTATGAAATCGGTATCCATTAATAAAATATGCAGTATATCTTTTGGCGATCGTATTAGGCCCTTTAGCTAGCCATCTTAAATAATCGGGTTCTTCAATATTTTTAACTTTTTCTGCAAACCAATTGTTGAATTCCCGACTATGCTTCCTTGCCCTTTCCCATGCATTTGATCTACTGTGACTACTAATTAAATTCTTATGTTCCCTGCAATCATGAATTTTATAAAATCAATCATATCATAAAGAAAAAGAAACATATAAATTAAATAAATCTTATATAATTTATCTTACTCGATAAACTTTTCCACTTGTTCATCGCCAGTATTGAACAGAGCATACCGATGGGCTTCATAACATAACTGTGGATCCATGAGAAAACTATTTTTCTTCTTACTTCCAATTGGATGTCCTATCATAGGGAATATAGGTGACAAATTTTGAGGGCACTAATCATCCACAGTTGTGTATCTACTGAATCTTGTCTTCACGCCATCATGTAGGTGTCTCAAACAAAAATTCAAGCACTCTTCTGCCAAAAATTCCTCTGCTATTGATGTTTCTGGACAAGATCGATTACGAACAAATGCCTTGTACTTACATAGGTTCCTCTCAATGGAATACATCCAACGAAGATGAGCCGGACCCCCAAGCTTAATTTCATTCACCAAATGAATAGGTAAATGTGGTATTATGTAAAAAAATGTTGGATGAAAAATCTTTTCAAGCTCACAAGTTATTTCAACAATTTCAGACTGCATCTTTTCACGATCTCTTCACCTTATGACCTTACTACATATGGCTCTAAAGAAATTGCCAGACCTAATCAAGGCCAACGAGACGTTCTTGGGCAACGCCTTTCTAACAGCAACCTGGAGCAAGTAATGCATTATAAAATGAGCATCATGACTCTTGTACCCTGATATTTTCATCTCCTTCACTTGCTCATGATTTGAAATATTCGAAGCACACCCTTTTGGTAACTTGGCATTTTTCATAACGGTGCAAAACAAATTTTTCTATTTTGGTTTCATGTAGAAACAAGCTTTAGCCAAACTCACACTACCAGCATCATCTTCTCTTGGTTGTAGCTCCTTTCGTATCCCCATTTCTTGTAAGTCATAGCGAGAATTTACATGATCCTTTGACTTTTTTTCTATTTTCAATAAAGTCCTAAGTAAACTGTCACATATGATTTTCTCGATGTGCATCACATCAAGATTGTGCCTCAATTTATTATGCTCCTCCCAATATGGCAATTCAAAAAAATAGATCTTTTTTTCCACGGACCCTTGTTATCCCGAGGTCTTTTCTTTTTTCCCTTTCCAAAGACATTGTTGAATTCACAGAGCTCTTCAAACACTTCCACACCGGACAAAGGAGTAGGTGCATGTCTATGCTCCTCTTTACCATCAAATGACTTCTTATCTTTTCTCGATGGATGATCAAGAGGCAAAAATCTTCGATGACCCAAGTAACACATCTTATGACTATGTTTGAGATATCGTGAGAATGTGTCGCAATTACAAGTGGGGCATGCCAATCTACCCTTGGTGCTCCAGCCTGAAAGCATTGCTAAAGTTGGAGAATCACTAACTGTCCGCAATAAGGTTGCACGCATTTGGAATGTTTGCTTTGTCTCAGCATCATATGTTTCTATCGCAATTTCCCATAGTTCCTTCAATTCTTCAATTAATGCTTGTAGATACACATCATATCATTTCCTGGAGATGAAGGACCTGGAATGATCATTGACCACATGATATATTCTGGCTTCATGCAAATTCATGGTGATAAATTATAGTTCATTAACATGACAGACCGCGTGCTATGAGAAATGCTCATGGTTCGAAATGGATTGAAACCATCACTTGAAAGACCCAACCTAACATTACATGGACCTCTGGAGAAGTCTGGGTGTAGAGAATTAAAATCCTTCCAAGCTTCTCCATCAGCAGGATGCCTCATATTCCCATCAGTGAGTCGTTCATTAGCATGCCATCTCATTGCAATGGCTGTTTCAGGACACATGAATATCCTCTGAAGCCTAGGCTTTAAGGGAAAGTACCTTAAAACCTTTACTGGGATTTTAGAGCTTGTATTAGTTAAGGAAGCATCAACAACTTTCCATCGAGAAGCCCCACAAACAAAGCAACTATCGGCCTTTGCATTGTCTTTCCAAAATAACATGCAATCATTAGGGCATGCATGTATTTTTTCATAATGAAGACCCAAATCTTTTATCATGTTTCTAGCCTTGTTGAAAGATTCTGGCAACTGAGCAAAGGGAAATGCCTCTTTTAACAACTCTAGCATATCTGAAAAGGCCACATTACTCAATCCATGCAAGGATTTAAACACGTACAACCGAATAGTAAAACTCAATTTAGTGAAGGTTTCACACCCAGGATATAGTTCTTGTTTGCCTTCCTCTAATAATCTGAAAAATCTCTTAGCATCTTCAGATAGAGTCTCTCTCATCTGTTCTTCCTGCTCTGCCTCACCTTCTACATTTCTAAAGGTATCATGAAGTAATCCATCAATATCATCACGCATGTTAGAATCTTCATCATCATTGCTTTGGTGAGGTGCATTTCTAGAGGAAAGCCCTTCGCCATGGAAAACCCATTTGGTGTAACCATCAACAAAACCATTAACAACCAAATGATCCTCCACCACATTTCTATAGTGCCAATAGCGATTAATACACTTTTTGCAAGGGCATAATATTTTATTTCTCTGGGAAGCTCGTTCAAATGCCTTATCAAGAAAATTGTTCACTCCACGGATATATTCATCCGTCCATCTTAGGAGATACATCCAACTTTTATCTCCATTATCCATTGAAATCCTATACGATAAAATTAAATCAACAAAATTAACCAAATAAACCTACATATAATAAGATATTGACCAATGCTTTTAAAGGTGAAAACTCAGACAGAGGAGCAACTGAAGAGAAGTTGGATATTTATTTTATATTTTAACATAGATAATCAATTTTAACATAGTGCATTTGTATATTTTTATGAGTTTTCTGCATGCTGACATAATAAATATCTAGCTAGTTAGGTAACTCTAAGAAATAGGTTGAACTTTTTGTATTCTTGCAACAAAAAAGTTACAGAACAATATTAAATAACAATGCTTGCCTATTCCGTCATTTTTAGTACTTTAATTTAGAGCCTACTCAACACATGCATTCAGTTCTAAAAAAATTAGACTTCAACAACATGTTGTAACTTAACTCAAGGCATTATTAGTTAAACCCCAAGATAACAATATAAACTAATTTTGAGTAACATACATAACAAGATAAATAAGCGAAATACACAAATACACTACCAGCAAATCCAATTACCAAAAATTTATATTAAGATAACTTACCAGCAACGAGTGTTCCCTAAGTTACCAGCAATGATTTCTCCTCGGCTACCAGAAATAAACTTTCTCTCAGCTAATAATATCTATACAACCAAAGAAGGTTCTAGAGTTCAACAAGGAGTAGCATGCAAAAAAAACAAAAATTGACATCAGAAAGGGATTACTTGGAGAGCATTCGAGCAAAGAAAACAAGAAATAATCTTGCCTTAGATATACAAACAAACTAATTAGACTCAAAGGAATTTAAACCACTACTGATCACAACTGAAATTCTGCAAAATAGTGCGTAAATTACACTCAAATAGTGCATATTCTAACCCAAAACTAAACTCAAAACTACGCAAGTGAAGCAACAAAGTTTCCCAACAAAATGCAGATTTTCAGCAGCTCAATAGAGGAGAAGCAGAGTAGAATTTGTGGCTCAGTTGTGCAGAACACTTAAACCAAACAACAGCTAATTTAGAGAGCTCAACCAAACTAACCCTAACTAGTCCCTGAATGTTAGCAGTTGTCAGGGGCAGAAAATTGTGACTCAAACAGTGCAGTGGAATGGGAAACTCAAGAACAAAATTCAATTCAACAGCTATGAGGATACTCCACAAAATAATTCATTAGCAACTTCTAGTCGACTTATAAATTCAAACTCAATCAATCCCAACAATGAGTCCCAAGTATTTCAGTCTAATACCAATTCCAGAATTCAACCAACAACAATGAATTAGAACTCCAACAACAAGAGAAACTATCAAGTCGAACTCACAAAATCAGTTCAACAATCTCTAAGAAATTTTATAGCAAATAGTTTCAACCAATGGCAGCCTCAAGTCGAACTACGAATTCAGTTCAATACTCAAAAAAAATCAAGCTTAAACTACGTGAGTCGAATTCACAGATTCAAATCGATCGATCCCAAATAATAGTAATGAAGTTCAGTCTTCTATTCGATTAATCAATCATAAATCCCTCAGAATCCAGAAAATCACACAAGTTTAAGCATAGAGAAATCAGACCTGATGCGTCGAGGAGTGCATAGGCTACGCAACAGCTTCAGGCACTCAACTCCAGAAATTTGAAGTTGTTCTTCGAGCTTCAGCACCAGAAATTCGATTGTCGAGCAATCCTCAAACAAATGAACCCAAGCTTCAGCCACAACTTCTCGACACCAATAAGAATAAAACCCCGAAACCAATTTGTTCAGACACTCACGAAAACAACGAACCCTAGGTCGTCTTCTCCGTTAACCCGCTTAGCAACTTTAAACCAACAATTTGTTTGAAAATAATTCCAAAAAGCTTCAAATACCCAAAATCCAGCTTTGTTTACAGATTCAAACTTTAATAAAATACCACAGGAATTTAGCCATCGACACAAAAAATTGATATGTATATTATTAAAATTTAATAAAATACCTTCAGTATATCTGAGTTTTAAGCAGTGTATCAGTGAAGAAGAAGAAGAATCTTGGAGAGAGAAAGAGATGGGGGCGGGTATCAGTAAAGAAGAAGAAGATGACTCAGTGTTTTTACTTTGGGGTTATCGCCTAGCAGAGGGGGCATCGCAGTTAATGGGGAAATTAAATGCCAAAATTGTTTTTTTATTTAACATGTGTATTATTAAAATTATTAAAAAATAAAATGAATAGGGGTTGTTTTGGCGGGTGTAATAAAATTCACGAGGGAAAAAGGGGGGGGGGGGAATAACCGTTCCAATAGAAATTTTTACAACGAAAGCGTTCTCGTAGATAGTTCTATTGGGATGGTTTATACTACCGTTCCGCCAGATGAATCTATGGCAATGGTTGTTTTACAATTGCAACGGTTCTATAGTTAAAGTGTTGCCATAGGCATATTTTCTGGTAGTGTCCACTGGTCGGAGGCCAATCTTGGTCACAAAGTCAGAGAAAGCTCGTCGAGGTAGAGGTTTTGTTAGAGCATCTGCAAGATGTGAGGCATTGCTAATATGCTGAACATCAATTTGATTCCTATCAAATCACGGACGAAATGATAATCAATAGCCACATGCTTCATTCTGCTGTGGAAGACCGGGTTACGATTGAGATAAGTGACTCCAACATTATCGCAAAGGATCGTTGGCGTAGTCTTACGTGGAAGATGCAGCTCCTTAAGGAGATTAACAAACCAGTTTACTTCAGCTACAGCTCCTACAACAGCTCGGTACTCGGCTTCAGTAGATGACCGAGAAACTGCTCGTTGCTTTTTAGAACACCAACTAATAGGATTTGACCCAAGAAGAATGATATATGCTGAGGTTGAGTGTCTGGTATCAAACATTCCGCCCCAATCAGCGTCATAATAAGCCTGAAGTATGTTAGTGGATGAGGGCCTTATGAGAAGTCTATAGGTGAGTGTTTCTTTGAGGTATCTAAGCAAGCGCTTAGCTGCTTGCCAATGTCGAATCGAAGGAGCACGCTAGAATTGAGCAAACTTATTGATGGTAAAGCAAATATCCGGCCTTGTAAAACTAAGATACTGAAGAGAGAAAATTTGGGAGCAAGTTTATTACTGTTTTATGGTTTTAACCAGGGACAACTTAAACAACCAAAAACTCTTAATTTCAAAGGATTAGGGGACGTGTGAAAGAGGCATTCAAAAGGAGAGCGAAGTTTGAGTAATGGAGTAGGCATCCTATTGATGAGGTAGACAACTGTTTGACAAGCCAATGACCAAAAACGTGAAGGTACAGATTCATGGTGCATTTAAGTTAGAGCAGTATCAATGATATGGTGATGCTTGCATTCAGCTGTTCTGTTCCAACAATTTGAGGAGTGTAGAGAGGACTAATGAGATGTTGAATGCCATGTTGCTTAAGGATAGATATTAAGCTTGTGTTTTCTCCTCCCCCATCTGAATAGAGTGTGCCAACGGTAAGCTGAAATCAGTTTTGCACCATACTAAGAAAGTTCACAAATACTCCTGAACATCTGATTTGTTCTTCAATGGGAATAACCAGGTGTACTTTGTATAGTGATCCACAAAAATCACATAAAATCGAAAATTATCAAACGAGTGAATGGGAGAAGGACCACAGACATCATAGTACAAATATTCAAAAGGTCTAGAACTGCTAATGTAATTGTCACCAAAAGGTAGGCGATGACTTCTATTACATAAGCACGAGTTACAAAATGTAAAGGAATCATCTCCACTACTAGCAACAGGAAGCTTAAAAGAGGAAACAAATGATTTCGTTATTCTAGGTTGAGGATGACCAAGTCTGGCATGCCACAAGTGCAATGTTGATGTGGTTGTAGTTGTGAAGTGAGCAGGAGGAGAAGATGGAGGATGTTGTGACTTGTTAGCTGGCCATTAATAGAGGTCCCCTTTGCTCCGTCCTTGCAGGAAGCGTGCCCCTGTATTCAAATGCTTCACACAAAAAGAATAAGGAAAGAATTCAATAGATGCTTGATTATGGAGACAAAATTTAGCAACTGAAATTAAATTTCTTTTTGTTGTTGGAGAACGGAGAATATTATGCAGATGAAAAGACTTAGTTTTATCACAAGGAAATATAGTTTGACCAATATGAGTTATTGGTATTCCTTTACCATCACCAATGATGATTTCATCATTGCCTGAGAAGTCAGTAGCAGAGTGAAGGGATTTGGATTATCTATGATATGGTGAGAAGCCCCGAGTCGATAATCCATGAGCATGAGTGATTGGCATCATAGTTTGTACGATTGTTAAAATTTGCCCGAGCTTCAAGTGCATCGTGAGATTTAGGGCGCACACCTTAGCTATATGGCCAAACTTGTCACAAAATTGACATTGCACTCTTTGTTGATTAGGCCTGTTATTGAACGCCTTTGAGTTGGTCATTTATCTAGAAAAATTGCGGATGCCAGCCATGGAGTTGGAAATCCCTCCTCGTCGCTGAGAACCAGTGTGGTTTCTTCCTTTAGATTGGTTGAACGAGTTGCTTTGCTGGCTGAATTGTGCGGTGGTAATAGGCTGCTCATTCATTGATTCTGAGTGCTTGACAAAAACTTCATGCGCAAGAAGTTTGTCAAATAGTTCTTCAAAAGATATGGGATTATCACGAGCGCGTATAGCTCACTACTAGAAAATAGACCTATTGCAACGGTTTTTTAACAATGGTTATATAAACGTTGCAATAGATAGTCTATGGCAACGGTTCTAACCGTTGCATAATTCTATCAGGGCTAGTGAGATAGTTAGTAGAATAAACCGTCACATTAGGGGAATAACCCTTGCCATAGACAGGTCTATTGCGACGGTTTATTTAAACGTGGAAATATATACATATATATCTCTGGTGACGGTTATTTAAATAAAAAGACTATTGCAACAGTGTTGCATTCCCTCCTTATATTGCCGCTTCTAAATTTACTAACCCGCCAATTTTTTCAAGGAAAAAAACTAAGAGACTGAGAGGAAAAAAAGAAAAACTAAAATTAAAGTCCTAACAAAGATACAAGGTACCCAAAGCCCTAATCAAGATAGTTGAGCCACCAACAAAGATCCGAAGAAATTCCAACAGGTTCTTCTCTCTTTCTCTCTCCTTGCCCTAGCCCCTTCTTGATACTTGATCCTTGTCCTTTTTCTGAACTTTACTATTTTGGAAAGTTACTTTTGCTTTAATCTCCGAAGGTCTATCGAGAATGGACCAAAATATTAGTTGATAATATTGAACCGTCACTAATGACTTTGTTTGATCTCCTAAAACTTAGATCGTGGGATCTCTAGTCTTCTAGGTAGAGTTACCTACACAGTGACCTGTCCTCTGCCATAGTCCCATTACCTTTGATGACTTCTCAACCGCCTCTCTAGTTAGGTCTTTTGTAAGAGGATCCAATACATTATATTTTGACCTTACATAATCAATTGTGATAATTCCACTAGAGAGTAGTTGTCTAACGGTATTATGTCTTCGTTGTATGTGACGAGATTTCCCGTTATACATAACGCCCCCAGCCATTCCTATTGTCGCTTGACTGTGGCAATGTATGCATATAGGTGCCAAAGAATTGGGCCAAAATAAAATATCTTCCAAGAAATTTCGGAGCCATTCAGCTTCTTTACCAGCCTTGTCTAAAGCTATAAACTCAGACTCCACTGTAGAGCGGGCGATGCATGTCTATTTGGACGACTTCAAAGACACTGCTCCTCCTTCAAAGGTAAAAACGTATCCACTTGTTAATTTTGATTCTGTTGATCTGGAGATCCAATTTGTATCATTATATCCCTTAATAACTGCGGGATAATTATTGTAATGCAATGCATAGTCTTGGGTGTATTTCAAATACCCAAAACTCGTTTCATTACTATCCAATGAGCTTGGTCGGGATTACTTGTATTGACTAAGCTTACTTATCGCACAAGCTATATCAGATCGTGTACAATTCATAATGTACATCAACTTCCCAACACTTGAGCATATTCCAATTGAAACTTACTTTGACCTTTATTCTTTACAAGAGTATGGTTTAAATCAATTGGCATTCTTGCAACTTTAAAGTCCAAATATTTGAACTTTTTAAGTACCATTTTGATATATGAGATTGAGACAAGGCTAGACCTTGAAGAGTCTTAAGGATCTTAATTCCCAAAATTAAATCGACAACTCTTAAGTCTTTCATATCAAACTTACTAGTAAGCATGCGCTTAGTAGCATTTATATTAGCAATATCGTTACTCATTATCAATATATCGTCCACATATAAACAAACAATAATTATTTGATTTGGAGTATTCTTAATGTAAACACAATTGTCACAACCATTGAACTTGAAACCATTTGACAATATTGTTTCGTCAAATTTCGCATGCTATTGTTTTGGTGCTTGTTTTATTCCTTAAAGTGACTTAACAAGTCGACACAACTTCTTTTCTTTTCCGAGAACTACGGACCCTTCAGGTTGTTCCATATAAATTTCTTTCTGCAAATCTCCATTTAAGAAGGCTTCCTTCACATCAATCTGATGGATCTGAAGGCCATACACGGCAGCTAACGCTTTGAACACCCGGATAGATACAATCCTTGTTACCGGTGAGTATGTGTCAAAGTAATCAAGACCTTCTCATTGTCTAAACCCTTTAACAACTAACCTTGCCTTATATTTGTCAATAGTACCATCAGCTTTCATTTTCCTTTTGAAAGTCCACTTAGAACCCAAAGGTTTATTTCCTGGAGGAAGATCAACCAATTCTCAAGTATGATTACTTAATATGGATTATATTTCACTTTTGACTGTCTCTTACCAATATTGTGCTTCTGAGGAAGCCATTGCTTATTTGAACGTTTAAGGCTCGTTTTCCAACAAGAATGCCAGAAAATTTGGTCCAAAGGAAGTAGTTGTCCTTTGATGTTTACTATGTCTTGGATTTTCCTCATTAAAGGTACTTCCTTTTGCTTCTTCCCGAGGTCACTTAGATTTTTCACTAGACGATTCATATTCCTTTTATACGGATAAATATTCTCAAAGAATTCGACATTATTTGATTCAATTATCGTATTAATATGAATGTCGGGATTCTGATTTATGAACCAGAAAACGATATACCTTACTATTTGTTGCATATCCTATGAAAACGCAATCAACGATTTTTTGTCCAATCTTTACCATTTTGGGTTTGGGGACTTGCACTTTAGCCAAACACCCCCACACTTTAAAATATTTTAAGTTGGGTTTCCTTCCTTTTCGTGTTTCGTATGGAATGGATTGATTTTGCTATAGGGAACTTAATTGAGTATTCAGTTCCCCCACAAGTTCTGAGGTAAACAAGAACTTATTAACAACACATTCATCATCTCCTTTAATGTTCTATTCTTTCTTTCCGCAATTATATTAGATTGCGGTGAGTAAGGGGCATTTGTTTGGTGACTAATGGCATATTCCAAACAAATTTCTTCAAAAGAAGATTCATATTTGTCACCCCTATCCCTTCTTATCATTTTGATCTTTTTATTTAGTTGCATTTCAACTTCATTTTTGTATTACTTGAATGCATCAATTACTTCATCTTTACTATTAAGTAAGTAAACATAGCAATATCTAGTACTGTCGTCAATAAAAGTTATAAATTACTTTTTCCTTCCGTGTGATGGTATTGACTTCATATCGCAAATATCTATGTGAATTAAGTGTAAGGATTTGAATTCTTTTCAACTGATCTATAAGGATATTTAACATACTAAGATTTCGCACTCATTTGACATTTCGAGTTATTGCATTCAAACTTAGGCAATACTTCCAAATTAATCATTTTTGCAAAGTTTTGAAGCCGACGTGACCTAAACGTTCATGCTATAAATTATTTGACTCAAGCAACTAAGAAGAAGCTGAAATTTTATTCATATCAATGGCAATTACATTGAGTTTGAAAAGGCCCTCAGTAAGGTAATATTTTTCTACATATATTTTATTCTTACTAATTACAACCTTGTCGGAAACAAAAATACACTTAAAGTCATTTTTGACTAGAAGTAGTATCGAGACTAAATTCTTCTGCATTTTAGGAACATAGAGGACATCGTTTAGAGTAACAATCTTGCCAGAAGCCATCTTCAAAGCTATCTTGCATGTTCCTTCAATTTTTGCAGTAGCGGAATTTGTCATAAAAACTATCTCGTCGGGTCCAGTAGAAGCATAAGAAGTAAGCAACTCCTTGTTAGCACAAATATGACGAGTTGCCCCAAAATCAATCCATCATTCTCTAGGATTTCCGATTAGGTTGCATTCAGAAAGCATGTCACACAAATCGTCTATTTCATCATTCTTCTCGATTATGTTTGCTTGACTCTATTTTTTTGTCCTTCTTAGGTGCACGACAGTCAACCTTTCCATAATTGTAGCAATTACCTTTGAACTTCTTTTTGCTTGGGTAAGTCTTTGGTCCAGACGGCTTCTTTCTCTTTTTGCTTGTTGAAGCTTCCTCAACAATATTTGCTCCCATTATTGTTGAGTTTTCACGAGACTACTTTTCTGCAACCTTGTTGTCCTCTTCAATCCTTAGGCAAAGAATAAGGTCTTCCAACATCATCTCCTTGCGCTTATATTTTAAGGAGTTTTTAATGTCCTTCCACATTGGCGGCAAATTTTCAATAAATGTCGTAACTTGAAATGCTTTATTTATGACCATACCTACAATTATAAATTTAAAATTAATAATATAATCAATATATTAAATAAAAATATTGACTCGTTTTATACCTTCGGCAAAGAGGTCATGAACGACGACTTGCAGTTTTTGAACTTGAGTTATGACAGACTTACTGTCAACCATTTTAAAGTCCAAGAACTTTGCGGCAACAAACTTCTTAAGTCTAAAATCTTCCATCTTCTGCTTTTTTTCAAGAGTATTCCACAACTCTTTCAAAGTTTCCATGACACTGTAAACATTGTACAAGCCATCTTCCAAACAACTTAAGATATAATTTTTGCACAAGAAGTCAGGATGCTTCCATGCCTCTGTGACCGCAAATCGCTTTTTATCCGGAGTTTCGTCTCCCAAGACTGGAACGTACTCGCTGATAAAGCGCTACAAACTGAGTGTGGTTAGGTAGAAGAATATTTTCTACTGCCAGCGCTAGAAGTGCACACCGAAAAATTTTCCGGGCTTTTCTGTTGGTGCAGGCATTGTGCGACTTGAAGACGCAGTAGCCATTGCAGCAGTAGCCGTCCCAAAAAAACCATTTTGTTGTTCAATACTTGTTATCATTTTTCTGTAAAGGAAATTGACACTACCAGAATTAGTACCTCGGTGAAGTTTTTATATCTTCAGATCGAATACAAACTACCCAGTAGAAAAAATACAAGGATTTTAATCTCGGATTGAGTAGAAAGTCATAAAGACTTTAATCTCAAACTGGAGTAGAAAATTTGAAGATTTTAATCTCCAAATTGGAGTAGAAAATCTCTAGGATTTTAGTCTCCCAAACCAAAAAGTAAGATGAACACAGAAATAAATATTAAATTCCTTAAGCTTGTTAATAATCTATGTTCAAAACCAGAAAATCAAAAAACGTTAGTTTAAGAAAACAAAAAATAGAAAATTTCGAGCCCACAAGTTTCTTGCGTGTTCTTAAGAAATTTAATCCCCTCACAGTTGCCCAAGGTTTCGGATTAATTCCTCCCAGGATTGAATGGAATAAACTATTATGTGATAGCGGCACTTCAAACCACAGAACTTCGGCGAACTCAAATGGCAGAGCAAATCACACAAAATACTTACGTTTTGCTTTGACAATCAATGCAGAATGCAGAAGAGAGATTTTCCGATTCTGTGGTGAAAAGATGAGGTTGAGCCTCTCTACTTATAGCCAACGCGCAAAAAATATTAGAAAAGAAAATATTAAATGACGGAAAAGGAAAATAAATTTGGTCCAAAAAATTTTCAATCAATCATACATGACGGTGACGATGGCGCGAGGCTTGCTCTTTTCTTAACTCTTTAAAAGCTAAAAGAAGTGCTTTCATATATAAGCACAAGAATTTTCCTCTTCCTATCCAATGAGGGAGAAAATTCCTTTGTAAAACGGACTTATCAAAATTTTATTTTCCTCCATTTCTTTTCCCACCATTTCCCATTTACACCTCTTTTGTTTTAATTAATAAAACCCAACCATCGGTAGTATCTAATTTTCATGGACAGCTATACCATATACATTTGGTTTTTCGTTTACAAATCAAAATTTGCAGTGTTTGTGATTTTAACTCGATCAAGATTAAGAGGACCAACCCAGCCCGTTTTGGAGACTCTAATAATACATGACTACTATATTAATACCATTTAATTATAGAATTCACTCACGCTACGCTGCTTATCGATAATGAAAGTATAAAAATTAATCGTGTTTAGCTTTTTTCATCAATTTATATATAATGGTCAATGTGAAATTAAATAATTGGTCATCTTCATACTAACGACATTGTTTAGTACAATATTGCCAATATTATATTGGAGTAGAGAAAGCAGTTGGATACGAAATCTGATGCTAATCAAAAAGCAAAGAAACTACAATGTAGTTTCGGGTCTGCAATACAATTGTATGACACACTTTTCTCAAGAACACACAAGTTGCACAAAAGAAAACAAGAAGGGTAGCTAGGAGCGCGCGCTATATATATATATATATATATAGCACGTAAAAACAGATAGAGTACGTACGTACCATATAGTTATAGCTAGGTCTAGTACTACTGCGTACTTCTGTTCCCTATTTAGTGTTGTTACGAACTGACTAGCAATTACGGTGCGTTTATTGGATGATAGGATTAAAACTGATGCTACTTGTTTTTAGAAAACTGTGATTACTAATCTTAATTGAGGCTTGTGTATTTATATAGGACCGTAGACTGGAGAGGGTTGCGTTTGCTTCCAGCATCATAATATGTCGTTTGACTCTTGCAAAAACCACTGACAGCATAAAATAATCTTTAATTTATACGTACAAACATAGATTTTTAAGTTAAACCAATAAGGGAAAGGATCGTTGAAGATGTAAACTTATTAATGCATTTCTATGGAGAAAAATTGAAATTAGCAAAAGCAAGTTTATACAGAAACGGAAGTCCAAACGACAGCAGGCTAGGTTTAACAAAAATCAGATTCCAAATAGGTCGGCACCGTCCAAATATTCGCTTTGCAATAATAGTCTTTTTATTGTTATTATTATTTCTACATTTTTTTTTTATAACTTTTGTGATCTAATTTCTTCGCAAGTACTTTGGGAATTTGAAGTTTTAATCCAATGGATATTCTCCAATTGAAAAATGATGGTGTTGACTGTGGTCAGTCGAGGAAAGGGCAATAATGCAGATTCCTTGGAATATAATCAATAAAGTGGTATATCAACTGAACTTGTTAACGTTGTTTGATCATTGATAAACTCCTAGTCTCCTATATATATATATATATATATATATATATATATATATATATATATATATATATATATATATATATATATATATATATATATATATATATATATACTTAGTACCAAACTTAGATGTTGACAATGTTATGCTTGTTTGGACTTTGATTTCGGAATTTGATAAGCAATCAAAACAAAGACGTTTTATTTTGGGAAGATTACGTATTATCAGAAAGATTTCTTTTTTTCCCCTTCAAATTGCTCATTGTTATTGTTGTATACCCCCTACTACCCTAGTGATTTAATACTACCGAGATCCTTAGGAATGAATCAACTGACAAGGATAAAATCAGAATTTGGTCTAAAGGGCATTAATGAAATTATCATCAATAATTAAAGAAACTGTTTTAGTTATATTCAACTACTACGTACAGAACACACACACAGGTCAAGTACAGGAACCTTAAAGTCAACAATCTATTTTTTAATCAACAATCATTTTCAAGTGCTAAACTACAATTTCTTTCAGACAAGTGGAGCATTAAGAATATGTCAATTTATCATTAATGTTTTACGTACGTGTATCCAGATTTTCAGTTCTTGATCATATGAAACATTGCAAACATATATAGCTAGAGTTTTCTATTTTCTTTGGAAGCCATGCGCAAAGCATACAACTCATCTTCAATTGATATCCCTAGGAGTAGGGGTGTCAATGGATATTTGAAAACTGACTAAACCGTACCGCACCGAACCGATTTTTAGGTTTCTTTTAAAGAAATCGTAGGTTTTTATATAAATCTATAACCGTACCGATAATTAGGATAGGTTTTTAATTGAGATTTTTACATGCTTGGTCCCTTTCTAAGAACTATTTTCATTCATGATAGTAGGCTTTGTTTATTTCAAAAACAGCATATTCTTTTTACCTTTTTAGCACTTTCACATTGATAACTCCATTAACTAAGGGATCCCTCTACATCAATACACTTTTTACTACATTTCCTTTTCCCTCACTCCTCCATATAATTTATTTTTTCTCTTCCATAAATAACACTTACCCAAATATATCAAAGATTCTGAAAGCAAAATATCTCAAAAATAATTTCCTCTACATAATGAGAATTTCAATATTTTTTTTCTTTTTTGAGTTTTAAACTTTTTTCTGTACAATTTTATTTTAACTCAAAATATATCTTTAATATATTTCAAGTATATTATATTGTGATAATTTACAATGTAAATATTCCATCAATATGTCATATATTTATTTTTATATGTATTTATACCACATATATAACTTATACATATATACATCATAATACATTATTATATTGATATTATTCAAAGTATATTGCTAGCATATACCTTACATACAATTTAATCTAAAATATTAATATGCCACTAATATGTATATAGAAGAAAATAAATATGTCACATATACTATATATATACGGGTAATTTATACAAATATGCATGTTATATTAGTGCAAAATATAAATGACATATTAATAATATCTATTTAAATATAAATAAGTGTATAAATAACATATGCATATATACATGATTTTTCCTTAAAAAAAACACATGATTTATAATATACCACAAACTTACATCATATTTTTTTCACGAAATATATGTATTTTATTTCATTGGAATATACAGATATATAATTTTGCTAGGATTAAGTTGAATAAAAAGGTCCATGTATAAAAAGAAAAAAATTTGTTATGGAATGGATCAATGATATATATTTAAATACAAAGACGTATATAAACAACATATGCATATATACATGAATTTTCCTAAAAATATATGATTTTTAATGTATATATACCACAAACATACATTATAATTTTTTCATAAAATATATGCATTTTATTTCATCAGAATATAAGATGTATAATTTGCTACATTACATATATATAAAAAGGTCCATGTATGGAAAGGAAAAAGTTTGTTACGGAATGGCTTGGTTTCTAAAGAAATCATAAAACGTGTTATGGAATGGAGAGAAACAATAGGGAAAGAAATTAAATACTGGGACTGCCTTTTTAAACAACTTGATTCTTGCTGATTTGAATTAAATTAAATCTGCCATATGTATAAATATTTTACTGCCATATTTGTTAATGATTAATTAATGCTAATCTTTTGTATTATATTTTTAATAGTGTGCTATAAATGAAAGTAACCCTTTTTAATTTTATAAAAATAAACCGAAAAAATACCGAACTGTACCGAATAAATTTTACATGTGAAAAATATATTTATATAGTAAGCTTAAACTAATAAAGCATTAAATTTTTCATTGGGCCTTGGAATTATAAAAACTGTTACAAGCCAACAAGTAATTAAACTCAAAATACTAGTTCCTAAAACGTATTATCCTACTTATACTTAAACTAAGTTATTTCAAGTATCTTTATTAGCAAGACACAAAGTATTCCAACGATTATGAGTAGCAAACTATAATGTATTGAATATGTTTCCCTTCATATAATTTAGATTTTTCTTTTTTAATATTTAATATAGACCTTATTCTTGAGTCCCAGCTTGGTTAATATCTTTTCACTCGTGTGATTTATATTTTCTTTGCTTTTACTTGGTTTCTTTTACATTGTTGTCGAATAGTTGATGTATCTATACTCTAGCCATCTTTCATATTTTTTAATTCATCACCTTTTAAACCGTAAAAATGTCTAGAGAGTTTTGCTTAGTCCTATAAAAGAACGCATGTTATTGCATTCAACTTTTACTGGTGAGTTTTACGTGACATTTAAAAAATACGAAAATTAACCGAACAGTACCGATACCGAAGTGAAACCGACATGATTGAGACGGTTTCGAAAAGTCTAATTTTGGTTATGCATAATAGAATAACCGAAAAATTGGTATGATACAAATTTTATAAAATAACCGGCCGAACCGAACCATTGACACCCGTACCTAGGAGCTCTTTTCTTTACCCTTTTGTCTTAAGCAAGTAGGATTTTGCGCAAGTAGTATTAATCTATTATCACAATTTTACTTGTAAACGCTTGCGTTTGAGTGTAGAGTTGTGGGATTGTAAGGCTCTATATATATTACTTCCTATCCCAAATTTTCGGGTGAAATTCAAAAATAGCAAGATTTACAAGTGGTAATTGAGAAATAGCTACAGTTCCAAAATTAAATAATCGAAATTTAGCCACTTTTTATGTAAGTATAACTCTGAACGAAAATACCATTCAAAATCTGAAAACAATTCCAGCATAATGTAGTAGAGTTTTCCAGTATATTATACTGGTGTTCCAGTGTAGTATACTAGTCCAGCATAATATGCTGGAAGTTCATACAGAGGTGCTTCAATCTCCAGTATATTATGCTGGAACTTTCCATGTATTAGAGTTCCAGCATATTATGCTGGAAGTTCATACACATGTGCACTAATCTCCATTATATTATGCTGGAACTTTCCGTGTTGCAGCAATGTAATGGCTATTTTTCAATGACTTTGCAAACGCTGACTATTTTTGAATTATCAGTCCGAAAACCGACTAGCCCATGCTATTTCGACCAAATTTTCCATTACTTGAATCATCTTAAACATTGTAAGAATATATACAGATCATTTTAGTAATTAAAATTTTCGGCAAAACAATATGGAAATTGGAATGACGCCAATTCGATGTATCTCGGCCCCCGTCTAAACAAGTAATAGCGGGTAAATGATCCCAAATCAAAACAAATGTAAGGAAAATGTAATTATATACAGCATATAATACCTATTTCGATTTAATTGTCTCTAAATCCTAAATGTGCATGTGTCCAAAGTTCGATGATTCCCACACCACTCTCCGATGGCAGGACGGGGTGATGGAGATATGCTGACTGCTGTTTAACGTTACAACTTAACAACCACCAATCTTGTTTTGGTTTCTCTTTCCTTGTTTGTGAAATCAAATATAACAAGTTGTTCAGCCTAAACATCTACTCCCTCCGTCCCACTATATGTGACGCGATTAGAAGTACGATGGTGCTAAACTATCTAATTTTTGTGTGAATTCAAGAATCTTTCAAGTTTTTGAAATAAAATTTACAACTTAAAAAACAACATAAAAGTGATATAAGTGATAATAGGCTAGATTTATGTAATTTGGCGATGGTTTATTCCCCAGCTTGATCATGTTTCACTGTTATAATATAGTTAAATGATGATAAATTGGCTCTAATTGTGAATTTCACACGTTGCAGGAGTCATTGGCATGAATGAGGACTTAAGACGGTAATCGGAGCTAAATTGAAGCAAGAAAAGCCCCTAGAAGCTGAGTACGTGGGAAGACGAGAGAAAGAAGAGCTAAAATGGAGACCTGGACTAGCGCGGCCATTAGCGCGTCCACTAGCGCGACCGTGCTAGCCCAGTTAGTCGAGGCAGAATGATAGGGCATATGCGCGGTCACTAGCGCGTCCACTAGCACGACCGCGCTAGCCCAGTTCCGGAAAAGTAAATTTCAGGGGTAAACTTAGAAGTTCGAGGGTAAATCCACTTAACCTATAGAAGGTCCAGCTCGCCCAAAGATTCATTATCAAGGTTTTCATAGCTTAGTTCAAGGCAAGGCAAGGCAAGAGGCAAGGAGGATAATTCAACATCGAGTTCTTCCTTTCTTCCTTTTGTTTTACGATTTGTGATGACATTGAATATTATTGTGATGAACACTAGTATGAGCAGCTAAATATTTAGTCTAAGGTTTTGATAGAACCTATTGAAGGATGAACTTCTTGTTATGTTAATATAGTTTGTCCGGTTTAATCTCTATTTGTTCAACTATGTTCTTATTGTAGTTAATTGATAGGATCCTCAATTAGCTGTGCCTATTTAGTGTGCATAACTCGGGAGAGAGTGCATATTTAGGTCAATTATTGAACAACACCACTCCCAAAGTATATGAGGGATCAATAACCGAGGGTCTAAAGGCTGGATTAGGGATAACGAAGCCTTAGGTGCAATCTAAAGTGAGATGTAAACAAAGCCAGCTAGCGTAACTCAGGAGAGTGCGCCTAGTAAATTGACGTAATTACTCGGGAGAAATTAGCGGTAATAAGAGCCCATGATTGATAGAGACGATTAGGCAATTCTATGTGAAACATACCCGGAAGGGATTCATCAATAGGGGAAATCATAACCTTAGAACCTTCTCTTAATTGTTTACAACTTAAGCATAGTTAATTTTCAGTTGCTTATTTACATTCATTCTTAGTTAGTAGAAACATCATCAATTGTTATTCAGAACGTTTGGGAAGTTGATTCCTTAGAATTTAGTAAGTCTAACGTGAGTAATTGATAGGTTAATTCCTTGTGGGTTCGACTCTGGGCTAAATACTCAGATTATATTTGCAACGTCCGCGTGTCCTTTTTATAAGGCATAGTTGGGCGTGACCAAATTTTGGCGCCGTTGTCGGGGAATTAACGGTGTTATCAATTACAATTGAAAGAAATACAAAAATTCTTAGTATAGTCAGTTTTCTCTATACCCAATCTTTATATTGAAATTTTAACGTTTGTTGACTTGGTTGTACAGGTGCATGCCTAGAAACTCATCGCGAACTGGTGAAGTATTCGAAGCTTTATCTGATCCCGAGAATGTTTTTAAGGCCTTGAACCGGGCCAACCGGAAAAGCAAATAGCAACAAACAATTGAACAAATCGAACCAGACATGGGAGATCACGAAGAAGACCCAGCTGTACCAATAGCGCTTGTGGCACCTCTTGTGCCAGAGGCTGCTCTCTATGACTGGGCACAACCCACAGCTGAAAATCTGGCCAAAGCGATTTTAGTCCCGCAGATACAGGCTGAATCGTTTCAAATCACAAACAACATGTTGCACTTGTTGCAGAACAAGGGACTATTCTCGGGGTCACAAGTCGAAGATCCTCAACAGCACTTGAAGAAATTCCTTTCAATCTGCAAAACCCAAAGGCAGCCCAACATAACTCAGGAAGCGATCAAGCTGTTATTGTTTCCATTCTCAGTGACAGGAGCTGCCCAGACCTGGCTAAACTCACTCCCCATTAATTCCATAACAACTTGGGAGGAGTTAGTCAAGCAATTCATGAACAAGTTCCACCCACCCAACAAGACTGCTCAACAAATTGATGAAATTTTGAGTTTCAAACAGAGACCAATGGAAACACTGCATGAAACATGGGAAAACAATTCAAAGGATGCTAGTTATATGTCCGCACCATGGTATTCCAGATCTGATGTTGGGGCAGCGGTTTTACATGGGTTTTCTGATAGCGTGAAAGGTAATGTTGATGCTTCAGCTGGTGGAGCATTTTTGAGCAAAACATAGAGAGAAGGCCAGAGTCTGCTTGATAAGATGGCACAGAATTCGGGGTGGACAACAAGGAGCGCACCTATCACTCTAGTGGTTCACTTAGTGCCCTTAGATACGTCCAGTACTCTTGCTGAAAACATGGTCACGTCAATGACACAGATGAGTATACTCACCAAGAAGGTGGAAGAGTCAGGGCAGAAGCAGCAGGTACACATTGTAGATACTACCAATGGGGGCTTGTGCACATCTTGCATTAGTCAGCCAATTGGTAACTAGTGGAATGCGGAACATGATCATCAGCACTACCCTGAAGACATGAATTATGTGTCTAATTATGGAGGCTAGAGACAGGGTGGTCAGAATTGGGGCCAGCAAAATCAGTCGTACAGGCCAGTCCAGCCACAGTTCAACAATGGAAACATGGGAGGTATGAGACCTCCTAATTATATGGCACCTTATCCAAGGTCACAGGGATATAATAATCAAAATCAGCAGCAGGGGTATCATCCTCCTCAGCAACAGCATGATGGTGTTGATACCCAATTTTTCCTTACATAGTTTTATATACTCAAAATATTCTCAAATAGCATGTACATGCATATATAAGCATGCCCAAGAGTTTTGGTATTTTCCCCTTATTTTTTTAAAGATTTTAAAGTCAATTTATTGTCTATTTTAATAGTACAAAATTCAATAATTATTCCCAGACTAGCATTTTTGGTGAATAATTTATTTTCATTCCAATATTTACACCAAGATATAATTAAGGTAATTTTTTGCATTTTTTTACACATTTGTTTGGAATTTTTTTTAAGCCAAATTGCATATAATTGCAATTATAGCCTATTTTACAATTAATAGCATTTTACAATTATAAAATCATTTTTAGTATTTTTGGATTAATATTTATACGTTATTAATTAAGTTCAGTACCTTTAATTTGTTTAAAAATCTTTTTAACCATTTTATAAAATAATTAAAAAAAGGGAAAATTGGCTATTTAATAAACAGCCCTTTATTATTTCAATTTTAGCCAATTTGGCCATACCTCTATCAGATTTAATTGACCCAATACCCAATTAAACTCACCCCAGCCCAATCCCTAATATAACCCGGCCCAACCCCGATTTAATCTGAGTCGTTGATCAAGTAAGATCAACGGCCCAGATCTATTTTCCTTAATTAAATCTAACTACCCCCCCCCCCTCGACCCCTCAATCTTTGAGACAGTCTCTCTCTCTACTTCATCTCTTCCTCTCCCCCTTCTCTCTAGAACCTTCTGGTTCTTCTTCTCCGATGACCTCCACCATCTCTCCGGCCACCTCCAGCCTCACCTCTTTCGACCACCAGCCTCCATGAAACCCTATCTCGCCGATTCCCTCTATCCTTGAGACCCCAGAAGCCTCCGCCATACAAGTCAGTCACTGAAGCTTCGCCTGGTTTGTTTCCGGCCTTTCTCCGGCGAGTTTTGACTCGATGGTGTTCTAATCACCATGGTTCCTGAGTTTTACGGCCAGTTTGCCTCTACTTCCTCTGTTTTCTTAGGAAACCCTAACCTCGACCCAAGTCTCTTAAAAACCCATCTGTATTTTAACGATTTGTGACCCATTCCTTCATGTTTTAAACCTTTCTTTACTCGATCTTTACAAATAATCAAGTTTTAAGCATCTTTGTCTCCTATTTGAAACTAAGGTTTCTTGACCCTGTTTTCAGAAAGGTTTCCTATAATTTTTAACGTCTCTACTGTGTTTAAGCTATTATCTCCTAATTTTATGTTATTTTAACGAGTATTGATGAAACCCTAAGTATTTTGGGTTGTTTCTTTGCTACTTGATTATGCATCTATGTGTTCTCTGCAACTCCTGCGTTGATTCATTGTTCCGACCTTTAATTCCTGCTGTTCTATGAGTACATCTCCCTGTTAATCGCATGACTGCTATTTAAATGCTTGATGATTCCTACGTTTTGTTACTTGTTACTTGTATTGATCCTTTTGTGTATTAACTATGATACTTGACTTAGAATTCTTTACAAATTTTGTGTATTTTTCTTTAACTATAATGCTTGCCTTAGAACTCTTTACTGATTCTGTGTATTTTCCTTTAACAGTGCTACTTGCCTTAGAACTCTTTATTGATTTTGTGTATTTTCCTTTAACTGTGCTACTTGGCTTAACACTCTTACTTATTTTCAGAATAATACTCTGCCTTATTTTATATGCAAGCATGTCGCCAATTGGTTCTTATTTTCCTTAATTTATATGTTCTGTACCTAGTCCTAATCACATGCCTTATTCTTTACTACTCTCTGTATGATTGAAATTAGTCTTTCAATTAGTTCGATTTCCTTATTTGTCACTATGGTAGCCGTTTGAACTAGGACTCCCCAATCGAAGGGGAGTACTTACATTAATTGGGATTCTAATTGTATTTACTTCTATAATTATACTACACTTTACTTCTTACCTTATTTTTTCTACTCGTTTCCAGAACTATAAATACTCTACTCTTTCATTAGCAAAATAGAGACACACATCACTGAATACTCTCAATTCTACATTCTCTTGTGCTCTTTCTCTCTTGCTCTTTTGCTCTATTGCTGTTCTCTGCTCTTGCCTATTATTAGTCGGCTGTAAGCCAAGGCTAATATTGCGTTATCACTTTGTCTTTGCATCCTGCTCTTGCTCACTTACTGGTATGTCCTAATTAATCTTCAAGTCTCCAATCAATGTGTTTATTCTTGTTTCAGTTCATTATCTTCTAGATTTTCTTCTATTTACGCTTCTACAGCTCAACATGCTATTGATTCTTTTGTTTTAGTATTTTACCACGTCTTCTGATTTATATTGAAAGCCTGTAATATGACATTGTCTATCCCTAACTTCTACTTACTATGCTTCAGTAAATCTCTGTATCTCTTCTAGCATTATGTGATCTATCTGTTCCCTTTCCCCATGATCCTTGTATGCAATCCTATACTGTTGAACTGGTGCTTCTTTTTTAAAACAAATCCCTCGTTTTTGAAAACACTTTTAAACTACTTCTTCCTGCACTTCACACTACTCTTAGAGAATAGGTTCTGCCCCATTCGTGTGAGCATTGCTTTAGGTACCTCTGAGTACTCACTGAACTTTGACACACAAGACTGGTAATCCCACACTGCACCTGTCCTGCATTCTTCTAAGTGTTTAGGTGCTGGTATTGGCCAGGGACCCAATGGGGCCCTAGGGAGCTTTGCCACACCTAGACCATAGCAAAGGCTGTGAAACTCGAAGGAAGTGAGGTTGGAAGACTGGGCCTGATTGAAGGCTCCCTATAGAATAACTTCTTATTTTTTTATTTATTACTGTAATTCATATACTATTGGTTTGTAATAATTTGTAAATGAACGATTGGGGCTGAATAGTGAACATGGGGGAGGGGAATGCATGCTTATTTTAAGTAATGGGCAGAAAACTTATTTATAGGTTTTATTTACCTATTTGTGCAATAGATAACCTGCTTAGGGCATGCATTTTCATGTGTTAGAAATCATGTTTTAAGTCATGCACTCTCAGTATGTTATTGTACTCACTTCATAATTTTAATCAATTAACAACAAGCCAAATAAACTGTCATTACTGCATCGGTATGTTAGAAATCTTGTTTTAGGTATTCCTATGTGCATTAGATATCCTGCCCTTAGGACTTCTTATTCGTTCGAATTACAGTGGTTAATTAACATGTTAGTCTAATAACTTTGCTAAAATATGGCTAAGTGTTTGAAACATTTCTGCAAATGCATTATCATGTGTACCTTAGAAAAATCAGAATCAAATATGCATGTCCATTACTTACAATAATCAGACAATGTATATGACGCCTAGGCAAACTTTAGGCCCAACTTCTTTTAATTTTGAACTCTGCCGCTCCCATTCTTGCTTTGATTCTCTGAAGTTCACTCTATTTTTTTTAAAAACTCTGCTCCATCTGGAAACGATTTTGAAATGGTGAACCTATTTACTCTTACTGAGTTTCTGATTTTTATGTTCTCGAATCACTGGGTTACCAACCTCTGCCCAGAATCGTGCTATTTTACTTGTCCTGTACCTCATTAAATTACTGTTGCTACCTCATTTTTTAAAACCATGCTTTAACTGTTGTTACCTATTCCTTTGTAAAATACTCCTATCTTTGAGACCTTGAATATGTTTAAGACGTGCTAATTATGTGTTCATTTGAGGAGGGATCTGTGAGCCTTTATTTGATTTTGTATGTTCCCTTATGTGCAGTCCTATTTGTTATGTATGTCGCTTAGCATTTTGCCTTTAAACTTAAGGGTTCAGCCTAGTCCCTACCACATAGGAATAGTGGTCCTAAATACCATCCAGGACTTATAGAACGGGACGGGTAATAGCACGCGGTAAGTATTCGTGACCAACTCACACGTTTAGTAACCTTTACGGGGTGGGAAGGGTAGAATATGGAGATGATGACCGATGCGCTAGTATCTCATGTAGCCCCTTTTCTAAGGAGAAATTACTGAGAATTGCATTAATGATCCATATCAATCATGAACCTAGGACCCCTCTCCCTTTGTTTGTTTTCGTCTCTTCTTGTAAAACCATTCAAACCTTTTCGTAAATCTCTGTCTTCCCTACTTACCTTCAAAGTCTTTTTAGCTTATTTGCAATGTTGTATATTTGAATCTTTGATTGTTTATTTGATTATATGAAGTCACAATATAGCATGGTCGGGAACCACACTAGTGGATCTTGAGGGGTGCCTAACACCTTCCCTTCGAGATAATTTCTAGCCCTTACCCAAACTCTGGTTTTCCAACTCAAAAACCCTTAGTGTCCTAATGCACTTAATCATTAGGTGACGACTCTTCAATTCCAAAAAAAACCCAAATCCCAAAAGGGAATAGAGTTGTCCTCCCAAATGTCGTAAACCCGATTTTGCGAGAAAAAGGGGGCGTCGACAGCATGGTGACTCTGCTGAGGATGTTTCTTCAGGCTTTTACCATTTCATGCTATTTGTGACTTTATTACTTCTCTATTGCTTTCATTTAATGTCTTTATTTCTCTTCTACTGCGAAACTGACTTGGCTCTTCGTTTTCTTTTCTTTAATGCCTTTACTGCTTTCCTTCAATACTGTGTAATTATGAGCAATCATTGTAATCATTATTTTATGAATGTGCAAATACGTGACAATTTGTTTCATTCTTGTAACTGCATCTTCAACATCATATTCCACTCGTGCCAAACAAAATCCCATAGCAATGCTTATAATGAGTGGTTGCGCCCTTCCGATATTATTACCCCCTAAATTTGGTAAAGGCGTATTTGCGATAAAACCAGTCGATCAGCGGTGCAGTCGGTGGTTCCGTGCCTTTCCCTCTTGAGTTGTCCGCTCAAGGGTACCGGTCTAATACCCCATAGAAACCTTACTCTGTTTTAACTGCGCATGCATCACTGTCAAACCTAGTCGAGTCAGTTATGCTGTCCACATAATGACTCTTTAAGATAGCCTTGTCCAAAGTCCACTGGGTTTCCTTGGAACCCGAACGGACACCATCATATTCTGTGCATTTATTTGGAGAACTAAATGTCGTTTATGCTAATTATTGGTTTAAATAGTCGAGTCCGGTGGGGTAAGGGTCTAACACTTTGTTTTGCAGAAAATGAGGCACGAAGTCCTCAGATTCAGCATGGTAACCAACATTCACCCAAGGTTGCTAAGCTGGTGGGAAGACCTTCACTCTAGTGACCAGACTCTCGTCCGCAAATATTTTGGGAATTTGCCTTCTCTTTTGGAAATCCAGCCCGACAACAAAGTCATAGAGGCTGCAACCTTATTCTGGGACAGTGATAGATTAGTGTTTCGCTTTGGGGACCTTGAAATGACCCCTTTGCTCGAAGAATTCAGAGGGTTAGCTGGTGTTCCTTGGGAGACTCCGGGTTTGCTTATGCCAAAAAATCGCAGGGGTAGGGGTTTCCTCAAGATGATGGGACTGAAGAAAAACCCAGACTTGACTTGTTTGAAGGACTCTTACATTCCTTTCGACTATCTGTACGAGAGGTACGGCCATAGCAAGTCCTACCGCACTTACCCAGACGAATTCGCCCTTACCTCATTGGGGCATATCCACAGAAGAGTCTTCGTCTTCATATTTTGCTTTTTGGGGATGATAGTGTTTCCTATGAAGAAGGCTAGGATCCATACCAGACTAGCCATGGTCACCAAGACTCTAATGGAAGGAATCGGTAGGCAGCCTTTCAGCATAAAACCAATGATTGTCGCGGAGATATACCGAGCCCTAGAAAAATGTCAGCAAGGGGCCAATCACTTTGAGGGTTGCAACTTACTACTCCAACTTTGGCTTATGGAGCACCTCCAAAAGGGTGAATATCGGTAGGAGATCCAATGTAGGGACTGGGATGATCATATCGCCTTCCATCAGCCAAGGCGAATGAACTATATGCCCGGCATGTTCGCTCAACCAGAAGATGCTAAAGGATGGGTTGAGCTGTTTGAAAATCTGAAAGAAGACCAAGTGCAGTGGATGTTAGAATGGTTCCCTACTGAAGAGTTCATTGTCCGATCTCGGGATGCATCATTTCTTATTTTCATCGGCCTGAGAGGAACTTATCCTTATGTCCCTCTCCGAGTCATGAGACATGCAGGAAGGAAGCAGGTTATACCGAGGGTCGACAAAATGGGTCATTTCAGGGACGACTTTCAGGATGATGATAGCCCTCATAAGTGCTAAGCTCAGCACATGGGGCACTGCAAAATCATATTGGGGAGAGATTCTATTGAGCCGGACAGATATCACGCCGGTTGTTCGCCATACTACTCAGGTTGGCTGGAGGATGATCATGATGGCTTGGGACAACCAGGGTTTGCTCGAGGTCACAGGGTCGTCGATGAGAAGGCTGAGGAGCGGGTTAAGTACAACCAATTGCGTAAGAGGATTCGGGAGCACGAGAATGAGCACCGGGAAATTCAAGAAGCCCATCAAAAGTTGATCGAGGAATGGAAAGATATGGCTGTCAGTGCCAACAAGCGACTAGGGTATTTGGAGCGAGGTTTGGTAGAATTGGAAAGGAAGTTCATCCAAAGGATCGAAAACTGCCAGAATACCGGGGGAAGCGAAGGGGGACATTTGGCTAGAGCTTACTTGCTGCTGGGATTGCGTGAGCCGGTGAAGCTGTTCGTTGGAGCCAAAGATGCCGAGTTTGGGGAAGGTCCTTCTGGGACCAAGTAGTTAGGAGTCTTTCTTTTGCTTTAATGTAATAAGGCCCACGACCATTAGTGGCAATTTTATTTTTTCTGCTATTTTAGTGATGTTTTGGGATTCGTCTTATTTTTATCAATAAAATGAGGCATTTAGCATTATAAGTTCTCCAAATCAACTTGTCGCTAGGCCTACCTCGGGCACAACGAGGCACCCAAATTAGGACACAATTTATATTCTTGCACTATGTGTTTAAATATCGCAATGTTTTCTCCTCATAATCTTTACTAACTTGTTACCTTTTATTTTACTTTTTGTTTTATTCCCCTTCCTCAAAGGGTTAGTCCGTTGCACTCTGGCATCATCATACTCTACGAGATCCAAGGGCCCTCCACCTCCTCCTCCTCCAGGTCCTATCAGAAACAAGAACAAAGGGAAAATGGAAGACTTGGGTAACATCAGGAAGAAGAATTCGGTTGAAAGGGTAGAGACTTCCCAGGGTATTCAGGTTTCCAAGGAAAGTGCCTCCCAGCTTGAACAAAAGTTATTGAAATTTCAGGAAGAACTAGACCAAGTCCGGAATTTGGCCAGCTTGTCATTTTCCCTCACTACCCATATGACAACTTTCCCAACACTCAAAACCCCGCACCCCCACAAAACATCCCGAAACCACAAAATCAGCCCGCTCCCCATCACCACTGCAACACATGCCACACTTCAAGTAACATCCCATTACTCATCCCCGAACCACTAAACTCTAGAAATGACCATTCTTACCCTCATCACAACAATCCCATTTATGTGGAAACTATGCTGCATCCCACGCAACCCATTTCAAGCACACCTGAGTCTGATGACAAAGACTCTCTTATCAAGAACCTGGCCGCAGAGCTCAAGAAACTTACTAGCCGAGTCCAGGGTGTTAAAGGAAACAAAGGCATCGAGGGGCTGAATTATGAGGACCTTTGCATCCAGCCAGATGTTGAACTTCCGGAGGGGTACAAACCTCCCAAGTTCGAAATGTTTGATGGCACAGGAGATCCCAGAGTCCATTTGAGGACATACTGCGATAAGTTGGTCGGAGTCAGGAGAGATGAAAAGATCCGCATGAAGCTCTTTATGAGAAGTTTGAAAGGGGATGCTCTATCTTGGTAAATTAACCAAGACCCCAAGAAGCGGACAAATTGGGTAGGTATGGCATCCGATTTCATGGACAGATTCAGATTTAATACAGAGAATGCACCAGATGTATTCTACATCCAGAATTTAAAGAAGAAACCTACGGAGACATTCCGCGAGTATGCTACTCGTTGGAGATCTGAAGCTGCTAAGGTCAGGCCAGCCTTAGAAGAAGAACAGATGAACAGGTTTTCCATCCGAGCTCAAGACCCACAGTACTATGAGAGGTTGATGTTGATCGAAGGCCAGAAATTTTCCAACATCATCAAGCAAGGAGAACGGATCGAGGAAGGTATCAAAAGTGGTATGGTCACTAATTTCGAAGCAATGCAGGCTACCAACAAGGCTTTTACAGTCTGGTGGCACATCCAAGAAAAGGGATGTGAGTGCCGTAATGGTTGCACAGAGGACAAAATCCGCAGTCAAATACCAAACCTACCCATTACCTCCACTCACATATCAACCTATCCCAAATTACCAAGCACTCTCACCCTCCTACCAAGCTCCGCCACCTACTTACCAATCATCTCCGCCTCCTGCATACCAGTCTACAAAACCCAAATACTCCCAACCAGCACACGTCTACCAAGCCTACAATACCCAACAAGCTCACTATCAAACACCTCCCCAAAATTTCCCTAGACCCCGGCCAAACTTCGACCGCAGACCTCCCAAACAGTACAACGCTATTGCCGAACCAATTGACCAGCTGTATGAAAGGCTTAAAGCCGCTGGTTACGTCACCCCTATCCCCGCCATAACTCCAGAAAATCCTTCCCAATGGGTCAACTCGAGCAAAATCTGTGAATACCATTCCGGCATGAAGGGTCATACCATTGATGAGTGTCGCTCCCTGAAGGACAAGATTCAGGCCTTGATTGACAACAAAATCATTGTGGCAAAGGAGCCTGCTCCGAACGTCCAAAACAACCCCCTGCCTGACCACAAAGGGGGAGGCATTCATATGATAGAAATAGAAGATGATTGGGACCCCAAAGGGTCGATTGGATTGATTGCGGAGGGTGACGATCCAAAGAAACCAACAGTCACTCTTAATCTGATTGATCCAGCTTTCTAGGGATGCTGAAGGGAACATATCCATACCGCTCGATCTTGAAGCACTATCTTCCGCCAAGGCGCCAGGACCAATTGAGGTTGAGTTTGGATCCCCAAAAGCACCTGTGCCATTTGAAGTTGCTGTGTTACCTCCCAAACAAGGGTACCCATTCCTGTAGCAAAGTCAGCCATAGCACCATTCCATACGAAGGCCATTCCTTGGGATTACACCGCCGAGGCGAGAAGGAAAGGGAAAACCAAATCTGGAGAAGCAATTGCAGCACAGGGTATGACCCGAACTGGCAGGGTTTATACTCCGGAACATTTGGTTGAATCAAGTAAGCAGGCCTCTGGATGATCCACCGAAACTCCTCCTGATGACCTTTGGAGGAAGATACAAGCAAAGGAGTACTCAGTCATCGATCAGTTGAACAAGACGCCTGCACAGATCTCCATCCTAGCTCTGCTACAAAGCTCCGATGCACATAAGAACGCCTTGATGAAGATACTGAGTGAGGCATATGTACCCAATGATATAACTGGAGGAGAAATGGCGAACATGGTGGGGCAAGTATTGGAAAGTCACACAATTACTTTCCATGAAGATGAGCTGCCACCTGAAGGGTTGAGCCACAACAAGGCGTTGCACATCACTGTGCAATGCAAGGATTATTTCATCACCAGGATTTTGATTGACGGAGGGCCCAGCCTCAACATTTGTCCCTTGGTGACTCTCCGAACATTAGGGAAAAGCCTGCATAAGATCGAAGATGGAGCCATCAACGTCAAAGCTTTCGATGGCTCCCAAAGGTCCACCATTGGGGAAATCAGTTTGTGTCTGCAGATGGGACCAACTTGGTTCGATGTCGACTTTCAAGTGATAGACATCCCAGCATCCTACAATCTATTGTTGGGACGGCCCTGGATTCACGCCGCCGGAGCCGCAGCATCAACCCTACACCAAGTGGTGAAATTTGAGTGGAATCACCAAGAGGTAATTATTCACGGCGACGGTAGCAATCCCATATATAGTCGCCAAACCATTCCAGTGATCGGAGGAAGGAGAAAGATAGGTGGGGAAACCTACCATCATATTGAACGAGTTAACGCCGTGGACAAAGATAAATGGTAGGACAACAGGATTGAGAGCATACTGAATTGGAGTGGGTATGAACCTGGCAAGGGACTCGGCAGGAACCTCTAGGGAATCACCGAACCTATCAAAGAATGGTCGCCACCCTGGCACGGTCCTTACTATCCATTGGAGCATCCGATACCCCGTCTAGAGCAGACTTTCCGACCAGCCGAAGTCATTTATGGGTCAGAAGAACAGGAAGCATTAGCAGTAATGAGGAACTTGTTCCTGGAGGATGATAATTTGGACTGTTGCGCCGTTTTCGAGGAGGAGGGGGAGGAAGGCCCTTCCATACAAGCCGTGAGCCAAGGAGCACGCCTCAACAATTGGTCCATCAGAACCACCAGGGCCCGGAAAGCTTCGGGGTAGCAAGGCTAAACAAAGCACCATGCATCATCTCTATTTTTCTACTAGTTGATTTTCTTTCCGCATTTTTAATTTCGAAAATAAGAGCTCCAATATTCAAAACAATTATGAAATTTATCAAAATCATTTCAGTTTCTTATGAATCTCGCTCTTATTATTTTGTCTATCGTTTACTTTATTTTACACGACATTACTATCACTTATCTTGATGAATCGACGATTGTGACTTGCGACGAGGCAACGCAACAAACGGATACAGACTCAGAAGAGGATGATATACCGGAAGAGGTCGTTAAAGAGGTTAAGAACTTTGAGAATAGGCCTAAATCTAACTTGGACGAAACTGAGGTTATCAACTTGGGGGACATAGAGAATGTCAAAGAAACGCGCATCAGTGTTCATCTGTCACCATCAGAAAAGGAGGAATACACGAAATTTCTAAAAGGGTATGAAGACATATTCGCCTGGTCATATGATGATATGACTAGTCTCAGCACATCTATTGTAGCTCACAAACTGCCAACAAATCCAGCATGTCCGCCGGTAAAACAGAAGCTCAGGAAGTTCAAGCCTGACATGAGTTTGAAAATCAAGGAAGAAGTCACCAAGAAGGTCAAAGCCAAGGTCCTCAGGGTAGTAGAGTACCCAACATGGTTAGCCAACATTGTGCCAGTGCCGAAGAAGGACGGGAAGGTCAGGGTCTGTGTCGACTACCGGGACCTCAACCGGGCCAGTCCGAAAGACGACTTCCCTTTGCCAAACATACATATTCTGATTGACAACTGCGCCAAGCACGAGCTGCAGTCATTTGTTGATTGTTTTGCTGGGTATCATCAAATATGGATGGATGAGGAAGACGCTGAGAAAACGGCTTTTATCACGCCATGGGGGATGTATTGTTACAAGATGATGTCGTTCGGGTTAAAGAATGCCGGGGCCACCTACATGAGGGCCATGACTACTATTTTTCATGACATGATACACAAAGAGATCGAGGTGTATGTAGACGACGTCATCATCAAATCCAAGAGAGCCACCAACCACATAGAAGATTTGAGGAAATTCTTCAACAGACTAAGGAGGTACAATCGGAAGCTGAATCCCGCCAAGTGCGCATTCGGGGTTCCTGCTAGGAAGTTACTGGGGTTCATCGTGAATCGCCGAGGAATAGAGCTGGATCCATCAAAGGTTAAGTCATTCAAGAATTTCCACCGCCAAAGAATAAGAAAGAGGTCATGAGTTTCCTGGGCAGACTCAACTACATCAGTCGGTTCATAGCTCAATCCAGTGTCATTTGTGAGCCCATCTTTAAGATGTTGAAGAAAGATGCCACTACTAAATGGATCGATGATTGTCAGAAAGCCTTCGACAGAATCAAGGAATACCTATCAATGCCGCTAGTTCTGGTTCCGCCCAAACCAGGCAGACCGCTGTTGCTCTACCTTGCAGTATTGGATGGAGCATTCGGTGGTGTTCTGGGGCAACACGACGAAATAGGGAGAAAGGAGCAAGCCATCTATTACCTCAGCAAGAAGTTCACTCCATACGTGGCCCGTTACTCTCTATTAGAACGTACCTGTTGTGCTTTGACTTGGGTAGCTCAAAAGTTGAGGCATTATTTCTGTGCCTATACCACTTACCTCATATCAAGAATGGATCCGCTGAAATATATCTTTCAGAAGCCCATGCCCACCGGCAAACTAGCCAAGTGGCAAATCCTGTTGAGTGAATTCGACATCATTTACGTGGCTCAGAAGGCAATCAAAGGACAGGCACTGGCAGATCATCTTGTCGAAAATCCCGTGGATGGAGAATACGAGCCTCTAAAGACATATTTTCCTGATGAAGAGGTATCTTTCATAGGAGGAGATATTGCAGAATCCTATGATGGTTAGAGGATGTTTTTCGACGGAGCAGCAAATTTCAAAGGAGTGGGCATAGGAGCAGTCCTAGTATCAGAAACCGGCCAGCATTATCCTGTATCCGCCAAGCTCAGGTTCCCATGCACAAACAATATGGCCGAGTACGAAGCTGGCATCTTGGGGCTCAAAATGGCCGTTGATATGAACGTCCAAGAGTTGCTAGTGATTGGAGATTCGGATTTACTTATACATTAGGTCCGAGAAGAATGGGCGACCAAGAACTCCAAGATACTCCTGTATTTGCATCATGTACAAGAGTTGAGGAAAAGGTTCGTAAAGACAGAGTTCCGGCATGTTCCCAGGATCCAGAATGAGTTTGCTGATGCATTGGCCACTCTATCATCCATGATTCAGCATCCAGATAAGAACTTCATAGACCCTATTCCAGTAAAGATTCATGATCAGCCAGCTTATTGTGCTCATGTCGAGGAAGAAGCGGACGGAAAGCCCTGGTTTCACGACATCTAGGAATTCTTGGCCGAAGGAAAATATCCAAAGCTTGCAAATGCTATTTAGAAGCGCACTCTGCGAAGATTATCCAACAATTTCTTCCAAAACGGAGGAATCCTGTACCGGAGGACTCCTGATTTGGGATTGCTAAGGTGTGTTGACGCAAAGGAAGCATCCAGGTTATTAGAAGAAGTTCATGCAGGGACCTACGGTCCACATATGAATGGTTTTGTCTTAGCAAGGAAAATACTCCGAGCTGGTTATTTTTGGATAACTATGGAAACGGACTGCATCCAGTATGTTCGAAAGTGCCACCGCTGTCAGATCCATGCAGACATGATAAAAGTGCCTCCAAATGAGCTTAATGCAACAAGCTCACCATGGCCGTTCGCCGCTTGGGGAATGGATGTCATCGGACTTGTCGAGCCTGCCGCATCAAACGGGCACAGGTTCATTCTAGTGGCCATTGATTATTTCACCAAATGGGTTGAAGCAGCATCATATAAAGCAGTATCCAAGAAGGTTGTGGCAGATTTTGTCCGCGACCGCGTCGTTTGTCGATTCGGCATCCCAGAGTCGATCATTACTGACAATGGTTCCAACCTCAACAGTGATTTGATGAAAGCCATGTGCGAAACCTTCAAGATCAAACACAAGAACTCTACAGCCTACAGACCTCAGATGAATGGAGCTGTAGAAGCAGCTAATAGGAACATCAAGAAGATACTACGGAAAATGATAGAGAAACACAAGCAGTGGCACGAAAAGCTATCATTCGTTTTATTGGGGTACCGCACCACAGTTCGCACATCAACCGGGGCGACTCCCTATATGTTGGTTTATGGTACCGAGGCAGTCATTCTGCCGAAGTAGAAATTCCCTCCCTAAGAATTATACAGGAAGCGGAACTTGAAGATGCAGAATGGGTAAAGAGTCGCTACGAGTAGTTAGCCCTAATAGATGGAAAGAGAATGAATGCAGTTTGCCATGGTCAATTATATCAGAACAGGATGTCCAGATCCTTCAAAAAAAGAGTCAAGCCGAGACAGTTCACGCCAGGGCAGTTAGTGTTGAAGAAGATTTTTCCACATCAAGATGAAGCCAAAGGGAAGTTCTCTCCCAACTGGCAGGGTCCAAACATGGTTCATCGGGTTCTATCAGGAGGAGCCCTCATACTTGCAGAAATGGATGGAGAAGTCTAGCCAAAACCAATTAATTCAGATGCAGTCAAGCGTTATTATGTGTAATCATTATGATTTCTTTATGATGTAATTGGAACTACGCCTGACCTGATTCCCGTTTAAGAGGGGATACGTAGGCAGCCCTATGGGTTCGGTCACAATTCAATAAAATCTTCATTTCCCCCGATATTGGAAACTGGGGCAGAATTTTGAGGAGGACCCTCAAAATTCCGAAGTTGATTTTCAGCCGTTCATCGCACGCAGCCGTCAGAAGCACCAACCAGTAAACTGGGGCAGAATTTTGAGGAGGACCCTCAAAATTCCGGAGCAAAAGAGGTCGCAATGTCTTGAACCGCGTCGCAGTCGTCGGTTCATCTAAAAGAAAATCATTTTTAATTATGTATTTACAACGTATTTTTCTTTTTTACTAAATCATGTGTGACTACTAGGATTGCTTTGTTTAGCGACGCTACCCCAATGAAAGCAAGAGCCAAGTAGGACAACGGAAGTCCACGGGAAGACGAACTAACCTTCCCCCTTTACAAAACTCACGACTTTTCTTTGGATGCAGGCACCCCAAGACATAAAATCATCAGATACGATTACATACTCATACTTTTTCAGAAGTATAACTCTCAGAATCATCACTTACTTAAAGTGCTATCCGCACATGACATCCCCAGCAGCCACAATGACACAATCAATTATCAGCTATCATCTATCAGCTAAGAGATTTCGTTACTCTTCATCTTTATTTGCTGCATTGCATAAGGCTACTTTTCTGCCTTCCGAGACTAAGCTCTGTCTCCACTTGCATTTCTATGCATTGCATAAGGCTACCTTTCTACCTTCTGAGACTAACTTTGTCTCCATCTGCATTTTTGCTTGCATTGCATAAGGCTGCCTTTCTGCCTTCCGAGACTAAGCACTGTCTCCATATGCATTTTCTTGCATTGCATAAGGCTACCTTTCTGCATTCCGAGACTAAGCATTGTCTCCACCCGCATGGCTGAAAGATCGCCAACTTTACTTAAATCCTGCATGGCTGAAATATCGCCACTTTATTTCTTGCATGGCTGAAATACCGCCACCTTTATTTGAGTCCTGCAATCGGCTGAAAAATCGCCATCTATGTTTACACTTTACATCGGCTGAAATATCGCCAACTTAATTTAAATCTTCACATCGGCTGAAATATCGCCAACTTTATTTAAATCTTCACATCGGCTGAAATATCGCCAACTTGATTTAAATCTTTACATCGGATGAAATATCGCCAACTTTATTTAAATCTTCACATCGGCTGAAATATCGCCAACCTTATTTAAATCTTTACATCGGCTGAAATATCGCCAACTTTATTTAAATCTTCACATCGGCTGAAATATCGCCAACGTCATTTAAATCTCGCATAGGCTGAAAGGTCACCATTTATATCTATACTTTACATCGGCTGAAACATCGCCAAATCCTGCATTTCATAGGCTGAAAGATTGCCAAATTGTCCAAAGGCGTCATTGTTCGGAGGCACCATTTTCATAGCCCGAGAATGCCATGCCATGGCCCGAGGACCCTGCTTTTATCTTTTGCATACCCTTATTCAAAGGCATCATAGTTCGGAGGCATCATTATCATAGCCCGAGAACATCATTTCATAGCATGTGAATCCTCTATTATACGCTTCATGGCCCAGGACGTCATGGTCTGAGGACGTCATCCTACCCGTCCAAAGACAGCATTCATGGTCCAACAGGAACCTGCATCACGTTTAAATTTATGCACAATATACGTTCGTATTGCTTATTTGCAGGTACACCGGCTAGCAACGACCATCACAGCAAGCGATCCCGCTCCGGTTCCAACAGCCTATATGCCCCTGACCATCCTTCCCAACCTGAATATCGCGCCCGTCTTTCGGAATCTCCATCGGTATGTTCCGCTGACGGATCCCCGAACTACATATGGCTTGATTCCTGTAAGACTAGGGATATGTAGGCAGCTCAGGAGCCAGAGCTCGGTCAAAATCTTTCAAATCGTTTCTTTCAGTCAAAATTGGCCATCATATCTTTACCCGACAACTCTTTCATCCTTCTCGGGTAAAGAGGGGCAGCTGTTGATACCCAATTTTTCCTTACATATTTTTATATACTCAATATATTCTTAAATAGCATGTACATGCATATATAATCATTCCCAAGAGTTTTGGTATTTTTCCCTTATTTTTTAAATATTTTAAAGTCAATTTATTGTCTATTTTAATAGTACAAAATTCAATAATTATTCCCAGACTAGCACTTTTGGTGAATAATTTATTTTCATTCTCATATTTACACCAAGATATAATTAAGGTAATTTTTTGCATATTTTTACACATTTGTTTGGTATTTTTTAAGCCAAATTGCATATAATTGCAATTATAGCCTATTTTACAATTAACAGCATGTTACAATTATATAATCGTTTTTAGTATTTTTGGATTAATATTTATACGTTATTAATTATGTTCAGTACCTTTAATTTGTTTTAAAATCTTTTTAACCATTTTATAAAATAATAAAAAAGGGAAAATTGGCTATTTAATAAACAGCCCTTTATTATTTCAATTTTAACCAATTTGGCCACACCTCTATCAGATTTAATTGACCCAATACCCAATTGAGCCGTTGATAAAGTAAGATCAACGGCCAGATCTATTTTCCTTAATTAAATCTAACTACCCCCCCTCGACCCCTCAGTCTTCGAGACAGTCTCTCTCTCTACTTCGTCTCTTCCTCTCCCCCTTCTCTCTAGAACCTTCTGGTTCTTCTTCTCAGATGACCTCCACCATCTCTCCGGCCACCTCCAGCCTCACCTCTTTCGACCACCAGTCACCATGAAACCCTATCTCGCCGATTCCCTCTATCCTTGAGACCCCAGAAGCCTCCGCCATACAAGTCAGTCACTGAAGCTTCGCCTGGTTTGTTTCCGGCCTTTCTCCGGCGAGCTTTTGACTCGATGGTGTTCTAATCACCATGGTTCTTGAGTTTCACGGCCAGGTTACCTCTACTTCCTCTGTTTTCTTAGGAAACCCTAACCTCGACCCAAGTCTCTTAAAAACCCATATGTATTTTAACGATTTGTGACCCATTCCTTCATGTTTTAAACCTTTCTTTACTCGATCTTAACAAATAATCAAGTTTTAAGCATCTTTGTCTCCTATTTAAAACTAGGGTTTCTTGACCTTGTTTTCAGAAAGGTTTCCTATAATTTTTAACGTCTCTACTATGTTTAAGCTATTATCTCCTGATTTTATGTTATTTTAACGAGTATTGATGAAACCCTAGGTATTTTGGGTTGTTTCTTTGCTACTTGACTATGCATCTATGTGTTCTCTACAACTCCTGCGTTGATTCATTGTTCCGACCTTTAATTCCTGCTGTTCTATGAGTACTTCTCCCTGTTAATCGCATAACTACTATTTAAATGCTTGATGATTCCTACGGTTTGTTACTTGTTACTTGTATTGATCCTTTTGTGTATTAACTATGATACTTGACTTAGAACTCTTTACTAATTTTGTGTATTTTCCTTGAACTATAATGCTTGCCTTAGAACTCTTTACTGATTCTGTGTATTTTCCTTTAACTGTGTTACTTGCCTTAAAACTCTTTACTGATTTTGTGTATTTTCCTTTAACTGTGCTACTTGCCTTAACACTCTTACTGATTTTCAGAATAATACTCTGCCTTATTTTATATGCAAGCATGTTTCCAATTGATTCTTATTTTCCTTAATTCATATGTTCTGTACCTAGTCCTAATCACATGCCTTATTCTTTACTACTCTCTGTATGATTGAAATTAGTCTTTCAATTAGTTGTCTTTTCTTATTTGTCACAATGGTAGTCGTTTGAACTAGGACTCCACAATCGAAGGGGAGTACTTACATTAATTGGGATTCTAATTGTATTTACTTCTTTAATTATACTACACTTTACTTCTTACCTTATTTTTTCTACTCGTTTCCAGAACTATAAATACTCTACTCTTTCATTAGCAAAATAGAGACACACATCACTGAATACTCTCAATTCTACATTCTCTTGTGCTCTTTCTCTCTTCCTCTTTTGCTCTATTGATGTTCTCTGTTCTTGCCTATTATTAGCCGGCTGTAAGCCAAGGCTAATATTGCGTTATCAGTTTGTCTTTGCATCCTGCTCTTTCTCTCTTACTGGTATGTCCTAATTAATCTTCAAGTCTCCAATCAATGTGTTTATTTTTGTTTCAGTTTATTATCTTCTTGATTTTCTTCTATTTACGCTTCTACTGCTCAACATGCTATTGATTCTTTTGTTTTAGTATTTTACCACGTCTTCTGATTTATATTCGAAGCCTGTAATATGACATTGTCTATCCCTAACTTCTACTTACTATGCCTGTATCCTATTGCTGTACATTATTATGCCTAAACTTTACCACTTCCTAATTTCCCTGATCCCTGGCACTTTATATGTCCTGCTTGATTTAAATGCTTCTAAGTGATGTTTATCTTAACTGTTATAATTGTCTCCCCTCCCCTGTTGCTGTCTAAGTATTATGTTTAAGTTTGACCATTTCTTGGTCCCCTGAATCTTCTGATTCTGTGTAGTCATGCTTCGGTAAACCTCTGTATCTCCTCTAGCAATATGTAATCTATCTGTTCCCTTTCCCCATGATCCTTGTATGCAATCCTATTCTGTTGAACTGGTGCTTCTTTTTTAAAAACAAATCCCTCGTTTTTGAAAACTCTTTTAAACTACTTCTTCCTGCACTTCACACTACTCTTAGAGAATAGGTTCTGCCCCCTTCGTGTGAGCATTGCTTTGGGTACCTCTGAGTACTCACTGAACTTTGACACACAAGGTTGGTAATCCCACACTGCAGCTGTCATGCATTCTTCTAAGTGTTTAGGTGCTTGTATTGGCCAGGGACCCAATGGGGCCCTAGGGAGCTTCGCCGCACCTAGACCATGACCATGGCAAAGGCTGTGAAACTCGAAGGAAGTGGGGTTGGAAGACTGGGCCTGATTGAAGGCTCCCTATTGAATAACTTCTTATTTTTTTATTTATTACTGTAATTCATATACTATTGGTTTGTAATAATTTGTAAATGAACGATTGGGGCTGAATAGTGAACATGGGGGAGGGGAATGCATGTTTATTTTAAGTAATGGGTAGAAAACTTGTTTATAGGTTTTATTTACCTATTTGCGCAATAGATAACCTGCTTAGGGCATGCATTTTCATGTGTTAGAAATCATGTTTGGTCATGCACTCTCAGTATGTTATTGTACTCACTTCGTAATTTTAATCAATTAACAACAAGCCAAATAAACTGTCATTACTGCATCGGCATGTTAGAAATCATGTTTTAGGTATTCCTATGTGCATTAGATATCCTGCCCTTAGGACTTCTTATTCGTTCGAATTATAGTGGTTAATTAACATGTTAGTCTAATAACTTTGCTAAAATATGGCTAAGTGTTTCAAACGTTACTACAAATGCATTATCATGCGTACCTTAGAAAAATCAGAATCAAATATGCATTTCCATTCCTTATAATAATCAGACAATGTATACGACGCCTAGGCAAACTTTAGGCCCAATAAGAATTGATTAATCATGTTTAGGACCAACCAACTTCTTTTAATTTCGGACACTCCCGCTCCCATTCTTGCTTTGATTTTCTGAAGTTCACTCTATTTTTTTTAAAAAGCTCTGCTCCATCTGGAAACGATTTTGAAATGGTGCACCTATTTACTCTTACTGAGTTTCTGATTTTTATGTTCTCAAATCACTGGGTTACCAACCTTTGCCCAGAATCGTGCTATTTTACTTGTCCTGTACCTCATTAAATTACTGTTGCTACCTCATTTTTTAAAACCATGCTTTAACTGTTGTTACCTATTCCTTTGTAAAAAACTCCTATCTTTGAGACCTTGAATGTGTTTAAGACGTGCTAATTATGCTTTCATTTGAGGAGGGATCTGTGAGCCTTTATTTGATTTCGTATGTTCCCTTATGTGCAGTCTTATTTGTTATGTATGTCGCTTAGCATTTTGCCTTTAACCTTAAGGGTTCATCCTAGTCCCTACCACATAGGAATAGTGGTCCTAAATACCCTCCAGGACTTATAGAACGGGAGGGGTAATAGCACGCGGTAAGTATTCGTGACCAACACACGCGTTTAGTAACCTTTACGGGGAGGGGAAGGGTAGAATATGGAGATGATGACTGATGCGCTAATATCTCATGTATCCCCTTTTCTAAGGAGCAATTACTGAGTATTGCATTAATGATCCATATTAATCATGAACCTAGGACCCCTCTCCCTTAGTTTTTTTTCGTCTCTTCTTGTAAAACCATTCAAACCTTTTCGTAAATCTCTGTCTTCCCTACTTACCTTCAAAGTCTTTTTAGCTTATTTGCAATGTTGTATATTTGATTCTTTATTTGATTACATGAAGTCACAATATAGCATGGCCGGGAACCACACTAGTGGATCTTGAGGGGTGCCTAACACCTTTCCCTCGAGATAATTTCTAGCCCTTACCCAAACTCTGGTTTTCCAACTCAAAAACCCTTAGTGTCCTAATGCACTTAATCATTAGGTGGCGACTCTTCAATTCCAAAAAACCCAAATCCCAAAAGGGAATAGAGTTGTCCTCCCAAATGTCGTAAACCCGATTTCGCGAGAAAAAGGGGGCGTCGACAGCATGGCGACTCTGCTGGGGATTATTCGACTTTATTACTTCTCTATTTCTTTCATTTAATATCTTTATTTCTCTTCTACTGCGAAACTGACTTGGCTCTTTGTTTTCTTTTCTTTAATGCCTTTACTGCTTTCCTTCAATACTGATGTAATTATGAGCAATCATTGTAATCATTATTTTATGAATGTGCAAATACGTGACAATTTGTTTCATTCTTGTAACTGCATCTTCAACATCATATTCCACTTGTGCCAAACAAAATCCCATAGCAACGGTTATAATGAGTGGTTGCGCCCTTCCGATATTATTACCCCCTAAATTTGGTAAAGGCGTATTTGCGGTAAAACCAGTTGATCAGCGGTGCAGTCGACGGTTCCGTGCCTTTCCCTCTTGAGTTATCCGCTCAAGGGTACCGGTCTAATACCCCATAGAAACCTTACTCTGTTTTTAACTGCGCATGCATCACTGTCAAACCTAGTCGAGTCAGTTATGTTGTCCACATAATGACTCTTTAAGATAGCCTTGTCCAAAGTCCACTGGGTTTCCTTGGAACCCAAACAAACGCCACCTTATTTTGTGCATTTATTTGGAGAACTAAATGCTTTAATGCTAATTATTGGTTTAAATAGTCGAGGCCGGTGGGGGGTATGGTCTTAACCCTTTTGTTTTGCAGAAAATGGAGAACAAAGTCCCCGACTTCGGTATGGTCAGTATACCCTCACTCTTGCTGACCTGGTGGAGGAATCTCCCATCAAGTGGCCAAATCAATGAATGGAAAGAGAGGGTCACCAAGGCTGGTGAGAAGCTGGAAAATATGGAATACAGTCTTCTGGAGTTAGAAGGAAAAGTGAGGAAAAGAGTCACTGATTACCAGAACGCTGAGGGAAACGAAGGAGAATGCCTGGCAAAGGCATTTTTACTGGTGAACCTACGCGAGCTGGAGGATTTGATCAACGAGAGCATTCAACCTGGGGAAGGCCCTTCTGGGACCAAATAGATAGGAATTTTCCTTTCCATTCATGAATGTAATAAGGCCAACCACCATTAGTGACATTTTTATTTTTTCTTCTATTTTAGTGTCGTTTTGGGATTCATCTTATTTTTATCAATAAAATGAGGCATTTAGCATTATAAGTTCTCCAAATTAACTTGTCGCTAGGCCTACCTCGGGCACAACGAGGCACCCAGATTAGGACACGATTTATATTCTTGCACTATGTGTTTAAATATCGCAACGTTTTCTCCTCATAATCTTTACTAACTTGTTACCTTTTTGTTTTACTTTTTATTTTATTCCCCTTCCCCAAAGGGTTAGTCCGTTGCACTCTGGCATCATCATACTCTACGAGATCCAAGGGCCCTCCACCTCCTCCTCCTCCAGGTCCTATCAGAAACAAGAACAAAGGGAAAATGGAAGACTTGGGTAACATCAGGAAGGAGAATTTGGTTGAAAGGGTAGAGACTTCCCAGGGTATTCAGGTTTCCAAGGAAAGTGCCTCCCAGCTTGAATAAAAGTTATTGAAATTTCAGGAAGAACTAGACTAAGTCCGGAATTTGGCCAGCTTGTCATTTTCCCTCACTACCCCAGATGTCAACTTTCCCAACACTCAAAACCCCGCACCCCCACAAAATATCCCGAAACCACAAAATCAACCCGCTCCCCATCACCACTGCAACACATGCCACACTTCAAGTAACATCCCATTACTCATCCCCGAACCACTAAACTCTGCAAATGACCATTCTTACCCTCATCACAACAATCCCATTTATGTGGAAACTATGCTGCATCCCACGCAACCCATTTCAAGCACACCTGAGTCTGATGACAAAGACTCTCTTATCAAGAAACTGGCCGCAGAGCTCAAGAAACTTACTAGCCGAGTCCAGGGTGTTGAAGGAAACAAAGGCATCGAGGGGCTGAATTATGAGGACCTTTGCATCCAGCCAGATGTTGAACTTCTGGAGGGGTACAAACCTCCCAAGTTCGAAATGTTTGATGGCACAGGAGATCCCAGAGTCCATTTGAGGACATACTGCGAAAAGATCCGCATGAAGTTCTTTATGAGAAGTCTGAAAGGGGATGCTCTATCTTGGTACATTAGCCAAGACCCCAAGAAGTGGACAAATTGGGTAGGTATGGCGTCCGATTTCATGGACAGATTCAGATTCAAGAGAATGCGCCAGACGTATTCTACATCCAGAATTTAAAGAAGAAACCCACGGAGACATTCCGCGAGTATGCTACTCGTTGGAGATCTGAAGCCGCTAAGGTCAGGCCAGCCTTAGAAGAAGAACAGATGAACAGGTTTTTCATCCGAGCTCAGGACCCACAGTACTACGAGAGGTTAATGTTGATTGAAGGCCAGAAATTTTCCGACATCATCAAACTAGGGGAAAGGATCGAGGAAGGTATCAAAAGTGGTATGGTNATTGCATTAATGATCCATATCAATCATGAACTAGGACCCCTCTCCCTTTGTTTGTTTTCGTCTCATCTGGTAAAACCATTCAAACCTTTTCGTAAATCTCTGTCTTCCCTACTTACCTTCAAAGTCTTTTTAGCTTATTTGCAATGTTGTATAGTTGAATCTTTGATTGTTTATTTGATTACATTAAGTCACAATATAGCATGGCCGGGAACCATACTAGTGGATCTTGAGGGGTGCCTAACACCTTCCCCTTGAGATAATTTCTAGCCCTTACCCAAACTCTGGTTTTCCAACTCAAAAACCCTTAGTGTCCTAATGCACTTAATTATTAGGTGGCGACTCTTCAATTCCAAAAAAACCCAAATCCCAAAAGGGAATAGAGTTGTCCTCCCAAATGTCGTAAACCCGATTTCGCGAGAAAAAAGGGGGCGTCGACAGGTGGACGACAGGAAGATGAGTTTTCTAGACTCGAGGCAATGATGCAGCAGGTTATTGGGTCTAATGAAAAAATTAGTGAAAGAGTATATGCACATGATTCAGCTATCAAGCATATTGAAGTGCAGATAGGCCAAATTTCGATGTCTCTAAACAATCGTCCTCATGGGACATTACCTGCAGACACTCAAATAAATCCAAAAGATCAAGGCTCGAAGCAGCTGATGGTAGTGAGTCTACGTAATGGAAGAGACTTAGACGTGGAGCAAGAGAGGGCTCGAGAAAGCAGACAGGCTGAGACACTTATACCAGTGCCCATTGAGCTAGATGAGTCAACGAAACTGACAAAGGTGACAGTCCAACCTCCCAGGAAGAACAGAACATTCAGATTAAGGCTGAGAAAGAAGCTGAGACAGCCCAGGAACAGGTAGTTGAGGTGCCAGCTGATAAAGAGCAATCCCAAATCATTGGGAAGAAGAGACCTCCCGCACCATTCCCTCAGAGGCTGGCCAAGTACCAAAAAGAGGAGCAATACAAGAAATTCTTGGAGATGCTGAAACAAACCCAGGTAAATATCCCATTGATAGATGCTTTGAAAGAGATGCCTGGTTATGCAAGAATGATAAAGGACTTGATGTCCTGCAAAATTTGATTTCCAAGACTTGGCCACGGTGACTCTTACTCAGACATGTAGTGCAGTGGTGACTAGACCAATTGCTGAGAAGCTATCTGACCCGGGGAGCTTTACAATTCCCTGCACAATTGGTAACTTCGCTTTCGCCAAAGCACTTTGTGATTTAGGGGCGAGCATAAATCTTATGCCCCTAGCGATCTATAAGAGGTTGGGGATTGGAAGAGCTAGACCCACCTCGATGTTGTTGCAGCTGGCGGAAAGGACCGTGAAAAGACCATCTGGTATCTTAGATGATGTGTTGATTCAGGTAGGGAAATTTGTGTTCCCTGCAGACTTTGTGATTCTAGATTGAGATCCCAATAATTTTGGGAAGGCCGTTCTTGGCCACTGGGAGAGCTATCATTGATTGTGAGACTGAGGAACTCAAGATGATACTGAACGATGAAGAGATAACATTCAATGTGCAAAAATCTATGAGGCGACCAAGTGAATTCGCCAATTGCTCTCTTATTGATGCCGTGGATGTAATTGTAGAAACTGATGATGAGATGCTGACTATTGAGGACCCTCTTGCTGCAAGTCTGATGAATTAGATGAGGTGAATGGGGAAGAACTGGCGGAATGGGTATTGGCTTTAGAGGGTAGAGGGTTCTGGGATAGAACTCTTGAATTTGAGCCCTTACACTTAGAAAACAGAGAAACTCCTCCAGCCAAGGCATCCATTGAAGAGCCACCAAAGCTGGAATTGAAGCCACTGCCCGCCCATCTTAGGTATGAGTTCCTTGGACCTAACTCCACATTACCTGTTATTATCTCATCTAGTTTGTTAGATGTGCAGGCACAACAACTCTTGCAGGTACTCAACGAGTGTAAGACTACCATTGGGTAGACCATGGCAGACATTAAGGGGATCAGCCCCGCCTATTGTATGCATACGATTCTGCTGGAAGAGGGACACAAACCTTCCAGGGAACACCAACGAAGGCTGAACCCCAACATGAAGGAAGTGGTGAAGAAAGAAGTGATAAAGTGGTTGGATGCGGGAATCATTTTCCCAATCTCTGACAGCAGCTGGGTTAGCCCGGTGCAATGTGTGCCTAAGAAAGGTGGCATGATGGTGGTTAAAAATGACAATAATGAACTGATCTCTACGAGAACCATCACGGGCTGGAGAATTTGCATGGACTACAGAAAGTTAAACCTGGCCACCCGGAAAGACCACTTCCCACTTCCCTTCATTGATCAGATGCTAGACAGATTGGCGGGGAGGTCGCACTTCTGTTTTCTGGATGGTTACACAGGATACAATCAAATCTCTATTGCACCTGAGGACAGATAAAAGACCTCCTTCACTTGCCCTTATGGCATTTATGCCTTTCGGAGGATGCCATTTGGCCTATGCAATGCACCCGCCACATTCCAAAGGTGCATGATGGCCATATTCACTGACATGGTAGAGGACATAATGGAGGTATTCATGGATGATTTCTCAGTGGTGGGGAACTCATTCGATGAGTGCCTTATAAATCTGACTCGTGTACTGAAACGGTGTATTGAGACTAACCTGGTTCTTAATTGGGAGAAGTGCCATTTCATGGTACAAGAGGGTATAGTCTTGGGGCACCGGGTGTCAAGTAAAGGAATTGAGGTGGATCGCGCTAAAGTTGACGTGATAGCAAAGCATCCACCTCCAACTTCAGTCAAGGCAATCAGGAGCTTCCTCGGGCATGCCGGTTTTTACCGGAGATTCATAAGAGACTTTTCAAAAATTACCAACCCTCTCTGTAAGTTGTTAGAAAAAGATCACCCCTTCTTGTTTTCTGATGATTGCAGGGTAGCATTCGAGGAGCTGGAAAAAAGGCTGGTCACAGCACCCATCATTGTTGCCCCCGACTGGGAGCAGCCATTTGAACTCATGTGTGATGCCAGTGACTACGCAGTGGGAGCAGTGCTGGGACAGCGAAAAGACAAACTAATGCATCCAATCTACTATGCCAGTAGAACGCTGAGTGGAGCCCAACTGAACTACACTGTGACTGAGAAGGAGATGTTGGCTGTGGTGTTTGCTTTCGATAAATTCAGGTCATACCTGATCGGCTCTAAGGTAATTGTATACACTGATCATGCAGCTCTCAGGTACTTGATTGAGAAGAAGGAGTCTAAACCGCGCCTGATTCGTTGGGTGCTGTTACTGCAAGAGTTCGACCTCGAAATTTGTGACCGTAAGGGCACAGAAAATCAAGTCGCTGATCATCTATCATGACTTGAGGGAGCTGAAAATTCAAATGAGGTTGAGGACATTCTGGAAACCTTTCCAGACGAGCAACTGCTCGCTACAAGTCTTGAGGAAGTGCCATGGTATGCAGACTTTGCAAACTACCTGGCTTGCGGTATAGTTCCCTATGATCTTTCCTCTGTACAAAAGAAAAAGTTTTATCGTGACTGCCGCATGTATTATTGGGATGAACCTTATCTGTTTCGAATATGTGTTGACAATATGATCCGGAGGTGTGTCCCCGAGATAGAACAATCTTCTGTTTTGTAGGCATGTCATGCATCGGCGTATGGAGGGCATTTTGGAGGAGTCAGGACAGCCGCGAAAGTGCTAAAGGCCGGTTTCTTCTGGCCAACAGTGTTCAAAGATGCACACCAATGGGTGAAGGGTTGCAATGAATGTCAGTGAATCGGGAACATTTCTCGTCGCCATGAGATGCCCATGAACTCGATTCAAGAGGTGGAAGTGTTTGATGTCTGGGGGATTGACTTCATGGGACCCTTCGTCAGCTCCTTTGGCAATAAGTACATACTTGTTGTTGTAGATTATGTGTCCAAATGGGTAGAAGCTACAGCATTTCCCACTAATGATGCAAGAGTGGTGGTGGGGTTTTTGAAGAAGAACATATTCACCCGTTTTGGGACACCGAGAGCTATTATCAGTGACGGAGGCACCCACTTCTGTAATCGAGCATTCGAGAAGTTGCTAGCGAAGTATGATGTGCGTCACAAGGTGGCAACACCATATCATCCGCAAACAAGTGGATAGGTGGAAGTGTCTAATAGAGAAATAAAGAGTGTATTGACCAAGACAGTAAACGCCACAAGAACTAATTGGGCGAAAAAGCTAGATGATGCACTCTGGGCTTATAGAACTGCTTTTAAAACACCAATTGGTATGTCACCATATAAGTTGGTGTTCGGGAAAGCCTGCCACTTGCCAGTGGAACTTGAACATAAAGCTTGGTGGGCACTGAAACAGCTGAACCTAGACATTAAGGCTGCGGGCACAACGAGAATCACTGAATTGCATGAGCTTGACGAGTTTCGATATCTGGCTTTTGAGAGCACAAGGTTGTACAAGGAAAGAATGAAGAGATTGCACGACCAGAACATTGTTGAGAGACATGGTATTGCTCTATAACTCCAGATTAAGGCTATTCCCGGGTAAGCTTAAGTCACGATGGTCTGGTCCATTTCGAGTGGTTGAAGTATTCCCTTCAGGGGCTGTGGAGATTGCCTCAGAGAAAGACTCTCACACATTTAGAGTCAATGGGCAGAGATTGAAATTATACGTAGGCATGAATGAATCAAAGGAAGTGTCAGAGATCCACCTGACTGAACCTCAGAGGTCGAGCGAGCCTTAAATGCGCTTGTCTGCGTCGTGCCGCGATGTTAAATCAGGCGCTGCATGGGAGGCAACCCATTGAATTGTTGTAATCGTCGTGCCACGAC